>NC_071516.1:49177755-49390255 GCF_027887155.1 Malaclemys terrapin pileata
CAGGTGAACCCCCCCCCTCACCCGTGTATCCACACGTGAACACACACTCACCCGTGTATCCACACGTGAACCCCCCCCTCACCCGTGTATCCACACGTGAACCCCCCCCCTCACCCGTGTATCCACACGTGAACCCCCCCCCTCACCCGTGTATCCACACGTGAACACACACTCACCCGTGTATCCACAGGTGAACCCCCCCCTCACCCGTGTATCCACACGTGAACCCCCCCCTCACCCGTGTATCCACACGTGAACCCCCCCCCCTCACCCGTGTATCCACACGTGAACACACACTCACCCGTGTATCCACACGTGAACCCCCCCCTCACCCGTGTATCCACACGTGAACCCCCCCCCTCACCCGTGTATCCACACGTGAACACACACTCACCCGTGTATCCACACGTGAACCCCCCCCCTCACCCGTGTATCCACACGTGAACACACACTCACCCGTGTATCCACAGGTGAACCCCCCCCCTCACCCGTGTATCCACACGTGAACCCCCCCCCTCACCCGTGTATCCACACGTGAACACACACTCACCCGTGTATCCACATGTGAACACACACTCACCCGTGTATCCACAGGTGAACCCCCCCCCTCACCCGTGTATCCACACGTGAACCCCCCCCCTCACCCGTGTATCCACACGTGAACACACACTCACCCGTGTATCCACAGGTGAACCCCCCCCTCACCCGTGTATCCACACGTGAACACACACTCACCCGTGTATCCACAGGTGAACCCCCCCCCTCACCCGTGTATCCACACGTGAACCCCCCCCCTCACCCGTGTATCCACACGTGAACACACACTCACCCGTGTATCCACAGGTGAACCCCCCCCCTCACCCGTGTATCCACACGTGAACACACACTCACCCGTGTATCCACAGGTGAACCCCCCCCCTCACCCGTGTATCCACACGTGAACCCCCCCCCTCACCCGTGTATCCACACGTGAACACACACTCACCCGTGTATCCACACGTGAACACACACTCACCCGTGTATCCACAGGTGAACCCCCCCCTCACCCGTGTATCCACAGGTGAACCCCCCCCTCACCCGTGTATCCACACGTGAACCCCCCCCCTCACCCGTGTATCCACACGTGAACACACACTCACCCGTGTATCCACACGTGAACACACACTCACCCGTGTATCCACAGGTGAACCCCCCCCCTCACCCGTGTATCCACACGTGAACACACACTCACCCGTGTATCCACAGGTGAACCCCCCCCCTCACCCGTGTATCCACACGTGAACACACACTCACCCGTGTATCCACACGTGAACCCCCCCCCCTCACCCGTGTATCCACACAGGAACACTCGCAGTACAACACACACAAAGGAAAGCAAGCTGCACACAGATGCAAAATTAAACCTACTGACAATCACATCCCCCGCAGGACTCAAAAACACAAACGCAGAAACACGGATACCAGCGTAAACAGAGGGTGACCTTCAGCAAGGCCCTTCACTGCCCCGTGCCTCAGTTTACACGTTTAGCAGCATTGGAGATAATGACATTTCCTTTCTTTGCTTGAGAGCCATGGCTGGGAAATCACTAGGGAAGAGTTGGGTGATATTATCAGTAGCAGCAGCAAATGCTAAAACAGCAGCAGGTGTGATATACTCTGTACTTTCCATGTCTCATCCTCCGGCTCAAAGGGCACTGCCTGATGCTTTGATGAGCCAATGTCCTTACTAATCTTCTGCAAGATCCTTTATTCTTTACTCCCAGGACCGGTCCCAGTTAAATCAATGGGGTTACACACACGGGGACTAAAGCCAGCAGGATGTGATTGTTTCATGCAGGAATATCAATCTGCACAGGAATATTTCACTAGTTTTATTGCTCCCGGGTTTGTAATTAAATCCGAATTGCTGAAGCTCTGTAGGAATCACCCTCATTATCTCCATTCCCCGTTCTGCAAACACCTGCACTGAAATTTCAAGCAATAGTCCCAGAATTTCCCTGACTCAGGTTTATAACACAGGGCGCCATCCAGCGAACACCGAACTAAACAGCAGGTCATTGCAGTATTTTCCCCTTTGACTTTCCTGGGCTTTCCATCATTACTGAGCAGTATTTACAGCATATTTCCCACAGCAATGCGTCTTTATTCAAATTACCCAGGTGAGAAAACAGTCACATTTCACATGGGAAGGAGAATCCACCAAAAGTATCCGTGGAAATGTTCCAATGAAGTACTGGAAATGCTCCTGTTCATTTCAATGATCTTTGGACGGGGACCAGGCTAAGACATTCCTGTATTTTAGGCCCTTACATGGCCACATCACATGGTATCTGGGAACTTCATAATCTGTAATGCATTTATCCTCCCAACAAGTCTGTGAGGCACAGAAATGCTGTTTATGTCCATAGGTGGACAGGGGTGGCAGGTTTGTATAATTTTTGGTGGTGCCCAGAATGGGTCCAAGTCTCCCCCACCCCTCCACACACACACCTGCCTAAGGCTCTGGGAAGGAGTTTGGGTGTGGGAGGGGTGCGGGCTCTGGGACAGAGTTTGGTGCAGGTTCTGGGCTGGAGCAGGGGGTTGGAGTGCAGGAGGGGGTGCGGGCTCTAGGAGGGAATTTGGGTGCAGGAAGTGGTTTGGGGTGCAGGTTCTGGGAGAAACTTTGGGTGCTGGATGGGGGCTCTGGGCTGGGACAGAGGGTTGGGGTGCAGGGCATGTGGCTGGGTCGGGGATGAGGAGTTTGGGGTGCAGCAGGTGGCTGTCTTGGGGTGGGAAGCCAAAGAGGAGGACTCCATAGGTGGAGATGGGGGCCCGAGACACAAGGGGAATACGTTACACTTGCCCAGGGTAACCCAGGAAGTCTGTGGAGGAAAAAGGGGAGGGAATCCCCATACCCCTAACCCCAGCCTGGATCCCTAACCACTGACTTCTGATTGCGCCTTCCTGAATGCCCGAACCTAGATTTTCAGACGCGCTCTTGGGGAGTTTGTCTCTCTTATAAGGGCGGGATATGCAAATAGGGGTGACAAGTTCCTGTTTAAATCTGCCCAGGCTGCACCCAGAGAGACCATCTGCAGCCCCCCAGGTGTCTGTGCTCAGCCAATTGCCTGAAAACTTTCCCCTCCAACATGAGGGGAAATGACTCTTTGGCTCCATTTGGTTTTCTTTCTAGCAGCTAACAAAACCTGAGCTCACTCCACGGCAGAACTTGTGTCTCTTATAAACAGGGCGATATGCAAATAAAAGTGAGAGTCTCTTCTTTAAATCTGTTCCTTTCTCTGCCCAGGCTGCACCCAGGGAGACAATCCGCAGCCCCTGGGTCTGTGCAGTGACCAGCCAGTCCCCTGAGAACTTTCCCCTCGAGCAGCGCCTGGATGTTTTGGTTCAGACGGGAGCCCGGGAAGGGGCTGGAGTGGTTGGCCAGATACTATGATCCCTCCATCCACAGTTACGCCTTGTCAAGGCTGCTTCCCCACTTTGAACTTTAGGGTATAGATGTGGGGGCCTGCATGAAAACTTCTAAGCTTAACTACCAGCTTGGATCTGGTCCGCTGCCACCACTCTCGATGCTAATTCCCTTCCCTGGGTAGCCTTGAGAGACTCTTCACCAATTCCCTGGTGAATACAGATCCAAACCCCTTGGATCTTAAAACAAGGAGAAATTAACCATTCCCCCTCCTTCCTCCCACCAACTCCTGGTGGATCAAGATCCAACCCCCTTGGATCTAAAAACAAGGAAAAATCAATCAGGTTCTTAAAAAGAAGGCTTTTAATTAAAGAAAAAGGTAAAAATCATCTATGTAAAATCAGGATGGAAAATAACTTTACAGGGTAATCAAACTTAAAGAGCTCAGAGGATCTCCCTCTAGCCTCAGGTTCAAAGTTACAGCAAACAGAGATAAATACTCTAGCAAAAAGGTACATTTACAAGTTGAGAAAACAAAGATAAACCTAACACGCCTTGCCTGGCTGTTTACTTACAAGTTTGAAATAGGAGAGACTTGTTCAGAAAGATGTGGAGAGCCTGGATTGATGTCTGGTCCCTCTCAGTCCCAAGAGCGAACAACAACCAAAACAAAGAGCACAAACAAAAGCCTTCCTCCCCCCCACCAAGATTTGAAAGTATCTTGTCCCCTTATTGGTCCTTTGGGTCAGATGCCAGCCAGGTTACCTGAGCTTCTTAACCCTTTACAGGGAAAAGGATTTTGGAGTCTCTGGCCAGGAGGGATTTTATAGTACTGTACACAGGACAGCTGTTACCCTTCCCTTTAGTTATGACATGCCTCCTCCATGCAGGGGAGATCTACAGCCTTCGAGGACAGCACCACTTTCTGCTTGCACATGAACAGCCTGAAAGCCGAGGACACCGCGGTGTAGAGACACTGACACACCCAGCGAGGGGAAGCCAGTCTGGGCTCAGACAAAACCTTCCTGGCATCTGCAGCAGAGGCGGTTCGCCGGCTGGGGGCGCTGACCAGACACAGACAGGAAGGGACACGGTGATGGGAGCAGCGGAGACACTGGTCAGGGGAAGAAATGCAGGTCCCCGCATCATAAACATGTGCAGGGCAGCAGCATTTCTAAATGGAGTTTAATTATTCACCCTGGAATTCCTCTGAACATCAGACACTGCCATGCTAAGAGCTCATCTGACCCCTTTTCTGTGCCAGAGACAGAGAAACAGAAACACACACACACAAACACAGGAACACATCTCAACACGTAAACACAGGAACACAGACATACCACAAGTATACACACAAACACATGCTTGCAAACACAAAAATATATACAAACAGATAAGAACACAACACCACTCACATGCAATCACACACACTTAGGTCTTCACCCACCCATACCAACACCTACACACAAACACACAATCACACAAGCTCCCTGTACACCCACAACTGTAACTTCAAGCACTCACACAACTGTATACACGTGAAAACACATGTGAAAATACACCCAGAAAAAGCTTTCAGACAATTTCTAAGTGTATTAAAGGTGCAGACACTGGATTTGAAAAGACTTAACAAATTCTGCTCTTAGTTACCCTGTCCTGAATCTGGAACCCATCCCCTGCACTAAATTGAATTATTGAAGATTTCTAGTGCCTAACTGAGAACAGAATCTGACCTAACATGGAGTGAGCAGTTCAACCAGTTTAGAGAGCTGGTCGACTGCCTTTATCTACCCATTACTGCGTGGTGCATGGCGGGTGTCCGTAGACCCGTTTTCCCATAGTGTTCAGCACCAAACAGAGACCCAGAATTTATTTCCAGTTATGCCACTATTTCCTCGGTGAACTTGGGCAAGTCACTTCACTTTCATGTGCCTCAGTTTCCCCTTGCAGGGCAGCCCAGAGGATTCAGGGGGCCTGGGGCAAAGCAATTTCGGAGGCCCCTTCCACAAAAATAAGTTGCAATACTCTAGTAATGTGTATTTGGAAATGTAAAAAATAACCAGTGAAATACATTCAAAAATTAATTTGTAATAATTTGAAAATACACAAAATACATTATTTAAAAACACGAAATGCTTTAATGGTATGTCTACATTTGCAATTACATAATGGGCTGTCGCTGGGTGATGGTGATGGTTGGTGCCAATGGGCTGTCGCTGCCTGGGGGTGGCGCTGCTGTTGCCCAGGGCTGGGTGGGGAGCTGGGCTCTGGGTCGGGGGGTGCCCAGCTCAGAGGGACTGGGCTCAGAGCTGGGTGTCAGGGCTGTGGGGGGATGGAGTCAGGGGTGCCCGGCTCAGAGGAGCTGGGGGTCAGCGCTGTGGTGGGATGTGGTCAGTGGGGTGCCCGGCTCAGAGGGGCTTACCATGCTGCTTATCCCCGCCGCCCCCATCCCCTGGCGCCTCAGCGCCCCTTGTCAAGGAGCAGCCCTGGACGACACTGCAGCGGCGTGGCTCCAGCAGGGCCTGAGCTCCTGCAGCTCGGCTGCAGCTCGCAGCCCAGCCCCCTTATCTTGCGGCTCCGAGCGTCTGGAGCTCAGGCCCCGCCCGAGTCACGACACTGCAGCGCTGTCCAGGGCCACTCCTGGACGCGGCGCGCTGAGGGATGGGGGAAGGCAGGGGCGGGGGGGAAGCCTCCAACATTCTCATGGGGGCCCCTGCCGGGCCTGGGGCAAATTGCCCCACTTGTCCCCCCCCCGCCCCCCGGGCGGCCCTGCATGGATCATTTCAATGTAGCCGGTCACAGCCGGGAAGGGAAAGGGGCTTCCCTCCCTGCACCCTGGGAAATTTTCCCTCTCCAGTGGGTGGCCCAGCCCAATGGATCCCTGGGACACGACCCCTCCCCAGACACTGACCCCCCTGACTGGACGTTGCATGGCCCTTGTGCGCGTGGAACAGGGCTCCAGAGCTGAGTCCCCCCAATCCCCAATATCCCCTCACACTAGCCAGGCGCTCAGTTCCTGGGTGAGGAAATACAGTCACTGCAGGGAGCTGGTCACTCCTACCAGGGGTCCAAAAGTGTCAGAAGGACCCAGCGCCCTGTGCCTGGCACTGCACAGACACACAGGACGGGACAGTCTGACTCCTGCACCCGGAGCCCTGGGGCGAGTCAGTCAGATCACTAGCAGCAAGAGAGTGGGTCTCTTATAACGCGGGGACATGCAAATGAGGGAGACAGTTTCCTGTTTAAATCTGTGCCTCTCTCTGCCCAGGCTGCACCCGGAGACACAATCCGCAGCCCCTGGGTCTGTGCAGTGACCAGCCAGTCCCCTGAGAACTTTCCCCTCCAGCACCAGGGAAAATGGGGTTTTTCCTCCTTGTAATTTTCGCTGTAGCAGCTTTGGAAGGTATTTTCCTCCTCTGAAGAACTGGCAGAGTTAGAAGACTATTGTGTTATCACTGTTTTTATACCGATATTAATGGCCTGTCTTTATTCGCAGGTGTCCGGTCCCAGGTGCTGGTGGAGTCTGGAGGGGATGTGAAAAAGCCCGGAGACTCTCTCCGCCTCTCCTGCAAAGCCTCCGGGTTCACCTTCAGCAGCTACTGGATGAGCTGGGTCCGTCAGGCTCCTGGGAAGGGACTGGAATGGGTCGCTGCTATAAACACTGGTGGGAGTAGTACATACTACCTTGATTCAGTGAAAGGCCGATTCACCATCTCCAGGGATGATTCCAAGAGTGAGCTGTATCTGCAAATGACCGGCCTGAGATCCGAGGACACCGCCCGCTATTACTGTGCTAGTTACACAGTGAAACGAAGCCAATTTGTGATCATACAAAAACCCAGGCTGCGGAATCGCCCTTCTCCCGGCAGCCGCGCGGGGGCAGCAGTGACACACACACCGCTCCGGGCTCGGACAGGAGACCCGGCAACCAGGTGAATGTAACACAAACCTCCCGTCAGTTTTAACCCTTCCATTCCCAGGCAACGTGTCTCCCCTTCCTGCCCAGAGCCCCGCTGGGCCTCCGGAGCAGAGATCCCTCGCTTCATCAGTGAACCCCAATCCGGAGTGAGTCCTGTTCTGAGTCGCTATCCCCTCGCAGACCTGGCACATTGGCTCTCCCGGGCCCGTCTCTGTGTCAGACTCACAGGAC
Source organism: Malaclemys terrapin pileata (assembly GCF_027887155.1). NCBI lineage: Eukaryota > Metazoa > Chordata > Testudines > Emydidae > Malaclemys > Malaclemys terrapin. The sequence goes on from NC_071516.1 coordinate 49,185,312, forward strand.
AGCGTCTGTCAGGGTAAAGGGGACAAGCACATTGGGGTTTGCATTAGACCCAGCGGATGGAGCGAATTGCTCCTGGGGCCAAATCCTCCACTAGTGTCAAATCACCACAACTGCTTCCGCTAGACTCGAGTTACTCTGGATTTACACCAGGGAGGCTCTGGCCCTTTCAGCAAACTGGGACGTTTATCGCATTAATGCAGCGGAAGGTGATTAGTTCATTATAACCGATGTGGGGCCCCTCACCGTGGTGTCTCCGCCCTTCACAAGCGGTTATTGCCTTTATCCCCACAACGCCACCGGGAGGCTGGGAACTATCCCAGCCCCTGGTTCAGAGAGGGGAGACTGAGGCACAGAGAGATGGAGGCTGGGATATGGAAATGGGCCATTCCCAGAGTCCAGGCGGGGCTGTGGGGCAGAGATCACCCAGTGCCTGAATAAACCCCACTCCGCTGAGCCTGGGAATGTGGCACCACCGGGACTTTCCATAGCGGCTCGTGGATTGTTTTCACCCCACTGCCATGTGGAAATCGCAGCCCGGCCTCTCCGCTGGTGTCAGTGGGTGGAGCTGAGACATCCCGACCCACAATGAAGTTCCATAATGTCACCGAGTCACCATGGAGATAACAGACCCGCCCCTCAGCCCGTGATGACATCACTCAGCCCAGCGCTGGCACTCAGGGCATTGGGGACAGTCACGTGACTAAGGGCTGTAGAACAGGAACACAATAGGATTTAATGGGGTAGCTCAGGGAGAGGCGGCTGCTGAGAAGCAGAGGCCCGTTGGTGGGGAACCAGGGGGGCACTAGGGTCACAGAACGCAGCTCCCCCTGAGTGAGATTTGGCCCAGAACATCCCAAAGTCTTGTGTGACATTCCCATCCTCCATTAGCTACCAGCCGATTGTCACTGTCACGTCTCCCATGGCTACAAAAAGCTGAACCTACTTCCCCTTGTACTCAGAGAGTTTCTAAGATTCTGGTCCTGCTGCCAAATCCTCGTGTCTCCCACAGTCAAACCCAAAGGCAATGAGGAATAAGGGAAGCTTTTCCCTGCCCAAGAACACGCTCTATCAGGCCAGGGAAGGATGTCTTGGGATTTTAGGTCATTTTACTTCTCCCTTAGGTAAAAGCACAAACGTGATCCCCCAGCCCAGGCACCTCACAACACAGAATAAGGGGCCTCTGTCGGGGATTTCCCTAGACCCCACCCTGAATTTCCCCAATACCCCCCACCCTCCACCAGTTTTATGCAGTGTTGCCAATTTAGTCATTGGTTGGAAATTTGAATTCAAATTGAAACATTAATACACACTTTAAAAGCATATACAGTGTATGAGAAAATACTTGTACCTGAGAAAGCCTCATGGGTTTGAAATGTACGAACAAAGACTAGCTTCCTCATAGAGCTGTTAGTTATGACAATGTCGGCACATTCATTTCGGCTATATTGGCCTATCTAATAACGTCAAATGATGATTTGTAAGCAAGGTCTGACCGAGCTCTCCTCTGACAGCTAGCGCTGAGCCGGGGTGGGGGGAAGGCTTCAGGACCAGACTGTATTTACATGAACTCACCGACTCTGCCCAGGTGTCCAGCAGACAGAGCTGTCCTGCCCAAGTGATCGATTTTGGCTGGTGTTGGGTCACAAATCACTTAAGTATTAAATGTGGGGGTCATGAAATGTTGTTCTCCTCATTGTGTGAGTAAAGGGCAGCACAACTGTACTTAGCCTGACTGAATGAGGTGGTCGCCCTCAGTGCTTAATTTCTGCTAGGACTGAGCCCGGCACCTCTAGGCTGGGCAGTTCAGAGCCCTGGGACCTCTGGGCTGGTCACATCAGTTATGAAAGTAACAAACTTGCTTGAACCCCGGCACCTCTTTCATTACAAATTAAGCCCTGGTCACCCACAACTGAACTGCCCTCGCTAAGCAGGAGGTTTGGATGCCAGATCCCAGTGGAGGGGGCGGGGAGGAGACAGGTGTTTTGCTGGGTGGTGTGGGCTCTGCCTAAGAGTCACAGGCACTATTTGACCTGCTCCTCTCACCTGTTTAGAGAGCGAGCTGATTAGGCTTCACAGAGAGTCTTTTGGTTTGTTAAGTGACCACGACAGCTGAAATCACTGGTAATCAGCTCTAAGTGCTCAGACCTGCTGTGGGACAGTGTGTCTGTGGAAGGGACCGCCCAGCCTGCCCTAGCAGTGAGGTTCCCCCCCTGAGAGCTGAAATCCCTGAGAGCCGGTGGAACCTCGAGAGACCGACTCGCAGAGGTCACAGTGGCAGGTGGCAGCAGCATTGAGGATGGAGCGGTAGAGTGAACGGAGGCACGGCAAACAACAGCGGCAAGAGCATTGGACTATGTTTTAGTCACTTTGCTCCAGAATGCTAGGTTTGTGACTGGGAAACTTCTATAAATATACATTTCCTAGTAGGCCAAGATTTTTAAAATGCATTATTTGCTAAGGTCATTATCTCAAAACATTGCAATCTCAAGAGGTCATTATCTTGGGGAGTTTATATACTAAACTTTATTATTATGATGTAAGAACGGCCATATTGGGTCAGACCAATGGTCCATCTATCCCAGTGTCCTGTCTTCCGACAGTGACTATTGCAGGTGCTTCAGAGGGAATGAACAGAACAGGGAATCATCGAGTGATCCGTCCCCTGTTGCCCATTCCCAGCTTCTGGCAAACAGAGGCTGGGACACTTCAGAGCATGGCTTTGCATCCCTGCCCATCCTGGCTAATAGCCATTGATTTCCTAACCACCATGAACTTATCTAGTTCTTTTTTGATCCCTGTTATAATTTTGGCCTTCACAACATCCCTGGCAAAAAGTTCCATGGGTGACTGTGCGTTGTGTGAAGAAATACTTTTTGTTGCCCTTCTCTGTACCTTTTCCAATTCCAATATATCTCTTTTGAGATGGGGTGACCAGAACTGCACGCAGTATTCAAGATGTGGGCATATCATGGATTTATATAGTAAAAGCGGAGGAATTGGTTTGCCTGACTGATCAGCTAAACCAATACTGACAACCTATATGAAAAGGCTGCAAACACCAGGCCTCTGGACTGCATCAACATGCTGAAATACTCATAAGCCAGTCACTGTCAAAGCCAATTTTAGAATAACTTAATAAGGCTGTTAAGTAGGGTTACCATATTTGAACATTCAAAAAAGAGGACACTCCTCAGGGCCCCCGGCCCCGCCCCAACTCCACCCCTTCCCCGTCCCCATCCCCATTCCAACCCCTTCCCCAAAGTCCCTGACCCAGCTCTGCCACCTCCCTGCCCCATTGGATCCCTTCCCCAAATCCCCAACCCGGCCCCACCTCCTCCCTTGAGTGTGCCGCATTCCCCCTCCTTCCCCATCCCTCCCAGCCATGCAAAACAGCTGTTTAGCTGTGCAAACGCTGGGAGCTGGGGGGAAAAGTGGGCACTCTCTTGAGTGATCAACATTCACTTTCTTTCTTGAATGATCAACTCTTCTTTGGGGAAAAATAATAATGGCAAAATCCCGGACATTTTTAGATATTTAAAAATTCCTCCTGGATGGCGATTTAAGAACCAAAAAGCCGAACATGTCCGGGAAAATACGGACGTATGGTAACCCTACTGTTAAGAATGCTGGTGACACAACTCAGTTTATGTGAACCAACATGGCTGTTGCATCATACTTTCTATTTCAGCAAGAAATACCACACATCACAAACTGGAGGCAGGGCCGGCTCTAGGCACCAGCAAAGCAAGCAGTTGCTTGGGGCAGCAGATTTGCAGGGTTGCAAGAATCCAGCATGGGAGCTGAGAACCGACAGGGGGCCCTGGGAGCTGTAGTTCCTTGGTTAGCTCCCTGCCTATAGAGCCAGCCCTGGAGCAGGGAAAGAACTACATTTCCCAGCATTTCCTTGGCCACTACCAACAGGAAAGGGAGGGGGAAGGAGTATGAAACTGAAACCTCGTGCTGCAGCTTGCTGTGAATGGTAGAGACAGAGCCAGCTTAGGTTTTTTGCCGCCCCCCCCACCAGCCCTGGGCTCCCCCCGCACCCCTGTGTTGCCCCAGCCCTGGGCTTCCCCCTCACCCCAGTGTTGCCCCAGCCCTGGACTCTCCCTCGCCCACACCCCCTGCTGCCCCAGCTCTGGCCCCCACCTGCACCCCGCTGCCGCCCCAGCCCTGGGCTTTCCCCCCACCCGCATCTCCTGCCGCCCCAGCCCTGGGCTCTTCCCTCCCCCCACACACTCCCTGCCGCCCCAGCTCTGCCCCCCATCCGCACCAGCCCTGGGCTTCCCACCCCACACACACCTCCTGCCACCCCAGCCCTGGGCTCTCCCCCAAAGGAAGAATTGTGTGGACTAAATGGACAGTGCACCTCTCTATCTGAAGCCTAGCAAGGGAGATCCCACTAGAATTTAAAATGAGAAGTAAGGGAGGGGAGGCTGTACTAGACTGGGCAGCTTTAGATACAGTACCAGGCACGCAGGAGGATTTCCACGTCTGAGCCATGGAAGCAGAAATTGACTTTTCCTTTCCAGATTTAGCCAATATTCGGAAAGGGAATCTAGCACCTGCCTTCCAGATTTGAACACCTCAAAATTCAGGAGTGCTCACGCTCAGTTTGGGCAGCTGTTACTTCATTTCTCCCCAATCAAATCTACTGATCCACTGGAACTTGCTGTAGAAAAAGTAGGATAAATTGAGCAAGAAATGCTTCCCAGTGGTTTTTAGGACTGGAATTGCTATTTTCAACAGCCATTGCCTTTTTTTTTTTTCAGTTTTAGTTTTGTTTGTTTAAAAGGAAGACAGTGATAGTGCATTGGCAAATTCCCCATAGAAATGAAGAGTGGAACAAAAGAATAATAAAGGCACCTCAACTTTTCCTCATTTATGTAGGACATTCTTATAATCTGCATCCAGATATCCTCCAATCACACAAGCTGAAAATGGTTCCACTTTACTGCAGTTCTGTAACCATATGGGAACCAATCCTGTCTGTGTTCTGGGCACATCCAAAATTCCTGCTGAATGACCCGCCCTGGGAGCGAGTTACCAGCGACCCAGGGCTGGGGCGTCAGGAGGGTGCAGTGTGTGTGGGTGGGGGTGGGGGGCAGCCAAAAATTTTTTTGCTTGGGACAGCAAAAAACCTAGAGCCGACCCTGGTGGGCGGACAGTGAGCCCTGGGGAAAGGGGAGGGCAGAGTGGGGGAGGAGGAGGTGCTGAAAAGAACCCCGGGTCACTATGTGCTGCCCCAGATCACACTGACTCTGGGCTCACAGGCTGGGGCTTCCCTTCTTACAGAGAACATGGACATCTCAGAGGGACAAAGACTTGACTCTCACTGAGCCCTGAACACTTATGGGGTAAGTGGGACTCAGAGCAACTGAAGAGAAATCCTAGTGGGCATTTTTAATAGATCTATTCCATCTCCGTCTTTATTTTCCCCACCACTTCTGTGGCGGGCAGGTGAGTACCTGGTGGTGGTCCCTAAACCCCTTAGGTATTCAGGGGACTATTGGTGTAAGTGAGTAGAGGGTACACAGTCTAGCCCAGTAAAAGGACATCAGAGGTGAGGAGACAGGAGCCTTCACTGAAATTTCACACTTCTCAGGGCAGAGAATGGCCAGCATTGTCAATGAAGATCAAGGGAATTAGGCACCAAAATCCAAATAAAATCAAATGGGACTTGGTGTGGGATTTTCATAACATCTCACTGCCTCAGCAGTACAAGTCTGGTTCGTTTTCCTCTGCACCTTTGGAAATCACAGCCAGCACGTCTGTCTGCAAATGACTCTTTTGGGCTGAGATTTGAAACCCAAAATACCATTTCAATCAATGGGACCCGGCTACACAAATCCACTCAGTAGGTCTCAAATATCCCAGTCTGTTTAGACATCAGTTCGATAGCTGTGCTGACACACTGTGGGGGTCTGTCTCACACACCCTAACGGAGCTCAGGGGCCCATAGTGCTGGGTACTGCTCTTCCCCATGGGGACAGGCAGTTCTAGCTCTGAGGGGTTCACAATCTAACTAGACAAGCCAGACACGAGCAGAGGCTCAGAGAGGTGAAGTGACCACCCTACATCAACCAACAGGTCCCATGGAAAAGCAGGAGGAGAGGCCAGGTCTGTTCTTTGGATCCCTTGTTTTCAGATTATACCGGAGGCCTGCTTGGCACATGGATATTGTACAGTTATATCCACGTCAAGTCCCCATTGATTTGAATGGGAACTGGGTATCCAAATCCCTTGGACAGCTCAGGAAAGTTCAGCCTCTACATCCGTTATGTGTTTCCTTTAAAATCTGAATTCTTTTTCTTAAGTCCCATTTTGAATGTTTTACATAGATAAACTGCTCACAATATAATAGGGGCCTTCTCCTGCAGCAGATATCATTAAAAATAGATTCCAATGAGTTCTGAAAACAAGACGAAGGACAGATGCCAGAACCAAGCATATTTTATGCATACTGATTCCCATTCAGCTCCTTGGAGCTTTTATGGTGTCTTGGATGTTGAATATGCAAATAAAGTAATTAACCTCTTCTTTAAAAACAGCAATGGGAGAAAATCACCAGCAAAAGGAATCGCCTTGCTTTGCCAGGCGGAGGGCATTGACAGAACCAAACATGAAATGTTTGCTAAATTTTCTGTTCTTGCTGGCAGCCTTCCCAGGTAGGTGAATTCCAGAGAGATCTGGGATAAGTAGGAGAAAGGGGAGCCAACAAGAAGGGGAGTCATTCTCATGCATTACTGTCCCTTATCTGCAGGTGTCCAGTCCCAGATCCAACTAGTAAAGGCTGGTGCCGAGATTAAAACACCAGTGAAGCTGTCCTGTGAAACATCTGGGTACAGTTTACTAGCCACTTGCTGTCTTGGATTCGCCAGGATATCCGTGAAGGCCTGGAGTGGATAGGATGGATTAACCCAAATTCTGGAGGAATTGACTATGCCTCCAAATTTAAAGGGTGATTCACCCTCTCCAGAGACAACACCATCAGCACAGCCTATGTGGAGATCCGTGGGCTGAAAAGCGAAGACATCGCCGTGTATTACTGTGCGAGAAGCACAGTGAAAGAAAACCCTGTCAGAGTCATGAAAAAACTATCTGCAGAGGAAACCACACACCCCTGGGCACCTGGGAGCCTCTGGGGCAGCAGGAACCAGGAGTCGAAATTCTCTATATAAGGCTTATTGAACATCGCAGAAGAACAGAAATTGTTGGGCAAAAGTCAACATGGTTTCTGTAAAGGGAAATCATGTCTTACTAATCTATTAGAGTTCTTTGAAGGGGTCAAACAAACATGTGGACAAGGGGGATCCAGTGGACATAGTGTACTTAGATTTCCAGAAAACCTTTGACAAGGTCTCTCACCAAAGGCTCTTACCTAAATTAAGTTGTCCTGGGATAAGAGGGAAGATCCTTTCAGGGATTGAGAACTGGTTAAAAGACAGGGAACAAAGGGTAGGAATAAATGGTAAATTCTCAGAATGGAGAGGGGTAACTAGTGGTGTTCCCCAAGGGTCAGTCCTAGGACCAATCCTATTCAACTTATTCATAAATGATTTGGAGAAAGGGGTAAACAGTGAGGTGGCGAAGTTTGCAGATGATACTAAACTGCTCAAGATAGTTAAGACCAAAACAGACTGTGAAGAACTTTAAAAAGATCTCACAAAACCAACAAAATGGCAAATTAAATTTGATGTGGATAAATGTAAAGTAATGCACATTGGAAAAAGTAACTCCAACTATACATACAATATGATGGGGGCTAATTTAGCTACAGCTAATCAGGAAAAAGATCTTGGGGTCATCGTGGATAGTTCTCTGAAGATGTCCATGCAGTGCACAACAGCAGTCAAAAAAGCAAACAGGATGTTAGGAATCATTAAAAAAGGGATAGAGCAGGGTCGGCAACCTTTAGCAACCTTTGGCACGCGGCTCAGTTTGTTTACCTGCCGCGTCCACAGGTTCGGCCGATCGTGACTCCCACTGGCCGAGGTTCACCGTTCCAGGCCAATGGGGGCGGCGGGAAGCGGTGCGGGCCGAGGGATGTGCTGGCTAAACCGTGTTCTGCCCAATTTCCTTGTTGCACATTCAGAAGCTGACACAGGAAAGGAAAGAGGAAGATTGGCCAAGAGTTACACAGCAGTTTGGCCAGCTGCGTGTTTCTGTCTGGATTTGTAGCACTGTGCAGAGGTGGGGACGGTGGTAGACATCAAAGCCAATACCCAGAGGGACACCCTAGAGCTGCACTGACTAAAGCACTAGAAAAGCTCTGGGTATCAGTGCGCTATGTGCAAAAGAAAAACCATTGGTCATTTCCCAGGATCCTGTGATTGTCTGTCACATGAGAACACCACTTCACAAGAACAATCTGAATTCTAAATTCTCTTTCTTTTGAATGAATATTAAATACTCTGTGGAACACCCCCCCCCCCCACACACACACACACCCCAAATACACAAGGAAATGCAAATGTTATAAATTGAACTCACTTAACTGTATTATAAAGCAGTCGGCTCTTTGAAACTCCACTGTGTGCACTAGTGGTCACACAGCTGGATTGGGAATCATGAGACAGGGATTTTTTCCTGGCTCGGTCACTCCCCTGTTGTTGGGCAAGTCCCTGCCATGAGCTGTGCCCCTATGTCTCCCTGCCCTCCTTTCCTTATTGAGGTTGGGATTTTCAAAGCCGAATAAAGGATCTGGATTTTCAATCCTTATTAATTTGGGCATCCAAATCCCTTAGGAGGCTTTGAAAACAATCTCAGCCCTCGGCTGTAAGAGCTTTGTGCACAGGATGGTCTCACAGGCGCGAGGCCTTAAACTCAGCTGGGTCCTCTTGGTGTTATTGTAACAAACACTATGAGCCTGAAACCTTTTCTATCCGTGACACGACAGGTGGAAATTCTCAAGGGCTGAATCCACTTTTTCCATCTGGATCGTTACACAAACCCCATCAACCCAGCACAGCAGCACCTCAAACACGAATTTATCCTAGCGATGAAGCCCTGCGATGGGTGCCTAACCCTCAGAGATTTCAACAGAAGTTAGGTACTTAGCAGGATGTTTAAGAGCACCTAGGCACCTATCTGCTTCTTTATTTGCCTCAATATTTTTAATAGCCAGGCCCCGATAAATATAGGCTGGGATTGGCAGATTGTGTTATTTCAGTTTCATATCCAACTGGCTGTTACATTTCGATTTCCCAATATTGGGCACCTTAACACATGAGTTTACCAGTACTCCGTAAACCTCCCCCGATGTCAAAGTGGCTTTAGTGTTTTCCTGGATTGGGGACGAAATTGAATTAACTTGCTCCAGCATCCTCCACGACTGTGTCCCTGTGAACTCTGAGGTCAGTTATCCGTAAAGGCAGGTGAATCTGAGGTTTAGTCAGATCATTTATCAACGCCCACATGCAAATGAAGTAGGAAAACTGAGTGATAAAGGCGAGCAGGCGACTTTCACCGAAGAGCTGTCAGCAGAGGAAGGACCCACCAGGTTGTTGCGGAGAATGAAAATGATCTGTCTGGGGGTCTTTTTCATTTTGGCAGCTTTCTCAGGTGAGTGGATGAACCTACGGGTGTCTGGTTAGGACAGCTGGGCTAGGACAGGGAAGATGGTTTTAAGGCTAAGACAGAGGAGATGGATTCAGGAATTCTGGATTCTAATTTCTAGAGTTCTGAACAAATCAGATAGGATGGAATTTTAAAGCCACAGAGGATTTTGATACCCAATTCTCATTAATCTCTAATGGGAAAAAGTGTCAAAATCCCTTAGACAGCATTGAAAAATCTCAGGCTGAGTTTATGTTTCAGTTTTGCCTCTGAAAAATGGGGATAACTGTACTTCCCAGGAGTGCGGTGCAAATAAATTTGTTATTACATACGAGCAGATCAGATACTGTTGGGAGGAGGGAAACAGAAGGACTTGGATAAACCTGAGAAAAGGAAGAAAAGAATGCTATTAACTGTGTTTTTATGCTTATTTATTATCAGGTGTCAGCTCCCAAATCCAGCTGACCCAGTCTGGGGCAGAAAACAAAAAGCTTGGAGAGTCTGTGAGGGTGACGTGCAAAACCTCCGGCTACACCTTTACCGACTATACCATTAACTGGCTACGGCAAACTCCTGGGAAAGGACTGGAGTGGATAGGACTTATCTATCCCAGCACTGGTGGCACAGTCTATACCCAGGCTTTCCAGGGGCGATTCACCATCACCAGGGACAACTCCATAAGCACGACCTATCTACAGCTGGGCAGTCTGAGAACCGATGACACAGCCACGTATTACTGTGCTAGGCACACACAGTGACACAAGCCACATCTACAGCAATTCAAAAAGCTTCCAGTGAGAGAACCCAGGTGTCCTGCTAACACTGGAGCCTTTAGTCACCCCAGAGAGCATTTGCCCATATAAACAGACCATGTGTAATTTCCACTACAACATCTTAGGTTCCTAACTCATTCAAACCTTATGGTAAGTAGATTTTTTCTTGCATCTGAAGAAGTGAGGTTCTTACCCAGGAAAGCTTATGCTCCCAATACTTCTGTTAGTCTCAAAGGTGCCACAGGACCCTCTGTTGCTCTTTATAGATTTTTTCTGGCTCCTAAGTCACTTTTCTCAATATGAATTAAGCTCCTGTGACAGTCATCTGTCACAGCAGCAAAACTGGCTATGGGCTACTTTGGGGAGGGTCTTTCAATCTCTCCTGTTGAAGCTGTTCCACAGTGAATACATTAATACTCATTAGGCCTGAAAGAGAATGGGGGTATGCCCCCCAATGTGACACTCAGCTGGACAGTGGAAAACGTGGGCTCAAATGCCTGCCCCCACATCAGGCAGAGAGGGGAAATAAACCTGGCTCTATCATGTCTTAGGCAAGTGCTCTAATCACTAGGATAAGAGTTAACAGAAGCACCACTAACTCCTTCTCTGGCACAAGGCATTTGGGGGGGTCTTTTTAAGTAACAGCTGAGGCACCTAACTCCAGAAGAGCTGTGAATCCCAACTGGAGTTAAGCACCTAACTCCCTTTAAGGGGTGGGGTTTAGGTCCTAAATCCTCCTCAGCATTTCCTAGGGGGTAGGAGAGGCAGCTCCCCACTCAGAGTGCTGGCTTTTGCAGATCCCACTAACAAGCACATAATTCTCCTCTACACGTGCATCCTTACCTCTAGGGCAACCCCACCTGCCCAGATGGGGAATGACAGGGGACTTTTCCTTTTACACCCATCTGGTGGTCCATTCTCAGCTGCAAGGGCCAGTCCCAGACAATGTCTTCTCCAGGTTCTCCCACTGGGCCTCAGCCCAAGTCCCACTGCTGTTCAGTCCCAGGGGGCAGCTCTGAACCAAAGGACCTTCCCATCTCCTGGGCTTTACTTCAGTTCAGTCCCTAGGGTTTTCCCACTGGGAGTCCAAGTGCCACTTAAACTAGACTTCCACACTTCATGGCCTTCGAGCTCACTCTCCCACTACTGAGCTCCCAGCTCCAGTGAAGCAATGCTCACCCTCCTTCACCACCACAGCTGGGCTCAGGGTTTCTAATGAAGCCCCAGTACACCCAGCTGGGGTCACTAATGAGCTCCTATGTTCCCAGCTCATCAGTGAGGCTGAGGAATAGCTGCAAAGTCATGGGCCAGGCAGAGCCCGCCCACTTCCCGGTTCGCCAATACGGCCTCAAAAGGCCCACTCCAGATCCGCTCCGGGTCTTCAGCAGTACTTCGGCAGGGGGTCAGTCGGGGTTTTTCTTTTTCTTTTTTTCTTTTTTCTTTGTGGGGGGTGGCGCCTTTTTTTATGTGTTCGCTCCCCCTGCTGCTAAAACCTGGCTTCGCCACTGGATCCCACATTCCCAATTCAAAGTGTGTCCCGCTTCAACCTTACTGCACTTTTGGAAGGTGTGAATTCAACAGAGGATGTCGTTATTTTGCTGTACGTTTGTGTGCAGACCAGCCTGGCTCCGGGGCTTGAACCATAAGCCCATCTAGTCCCTCTTTGTGCATTTGAAACAAAATCCTGCAAATCCAGCCTTCTGCTTAAAGCCTGAGATCCCGCAGACACTTTCCAAACTATCTCCCCCCTTTCTGCAGCCCCAGATCTCTCTCTCTCCATTCATCACCATTGTCATGAGCTCAGCAGTGCAAAAACTCCCAGGCACAGCACCAAGAGAAGTCTTCACTGGCTAAAGACTAAGAAGATTTTCCAAACTTCCTAAGGGAGTTAGATGCACAATTTGGGCTTCCAGCTCCATTAATTGGCTTTGAAATTTACCTAGGTGGCCAACTGCTAGGCAAGTTCTCATTGTTGGCTGTGCTTGTTATTGCTTTGTCTGTCTGTTAATTCAGACAGCAGAGAAAAAGACGTCTGTACACACAGAGCAAATTGAACAGGACTTCTTTGAGTCACACGTTCTAAACCGAGAAATGAACATCTAGTCCGATCTCCTGCACCACACCTCTTCTGCAGGGTCAGATAAAACCTTCTTCCTCTGCTACCATAACAAGGATGGCTCTGGGATCCTAACCTGCCAGATTACAGAGGGGACAGACACATAAACAAGAGGGAAAGGGAAAGAGAAAATGTGTGTTTAGAAAGAGAAAGGGAGAGAGATTTTCCAGGGTTTAATAAAAATCCCCAGAGTCACTTTTAAAATCTAAATCAGCCTCCAAAGAAACAGGGCCGGCTCCAGGCACCAGCCTAGCAAGCAGGTGCTTGGGGCGGCCAATGAAGAGGGGGGCGGCACATCCGGCCCTTCAGCGGCAATTCGGTGGCAGGGCCGTCACTCCCTCTGGGAGTGAAGGACCTGCCGCTGAATTGCCGCTGTAGAATGAAGCAGCGGTAGAGGTGCCGCCAATCCCGATCACGGCTTTTTTTTTTTTTTTTTTTTTGCGCTGCTTGGGGCGGCAAAAATGCTCGAGCCGGCCCTGCAAAGAAACATCGATGGATATATTCTGGCTGACAAGAGTAAAAAACCTCTTCAAAATTACATCAAGCTAAAGCAAGTCTGTAACCACATGGGGGCAGCAAAATGTAATACTGGGAGAAATAATTCATATAAAGTGGACCCAGAAACACTCGAGAGGATTTTCTCCTCCTCCCATACATAAGGCCGGGATGGTCAAAGCCAGGATTTGGTCACAAACAAAATCTGTGAAATGATTGGGAAGTGAGAACCCAGCCCTCCTTCGGGGGTTTGTAAATCACAGTTCAGCTACACAGTTCACCAAAGGAGAGTGCCCATGTTCATAGCTTCGGTTAGTGCATTTGTTTTCCCATCTCCCCGGGGTATTACATTCGAGTAACCCAATGTCAACTAGCCAACCCCCCCTGAGAACTTTCCCCTCCAGCACCAGGAAAAATGAGACTTTGGCTCCATGTAAAAAGAACAGGAGTACTTGTGGCACCTTAGAGACTAACAAATTTATTAGAGCATAAGCTTTCGTGGGCTACAGCCCACTTCTTCGGATGCATAGAATGGAACATATATTGAGTGGATATATATACACACATACAGAGAGCATAAACAGGTGGGCGTTGTCTTACCAACTCCGAGAGGCCAATTAAGTAAGAGAAAAAAACTTTTGAAGTGATAATCAAGCTAGCCCAGTACAGACAGTTTGATAAGAAGTGTGAGAATACTTACAAGGGGAGATAGATTCAATGTTTGTAATGGCTCAGCCATTCCATGGCTCCATGTAGTGTTCCTTGCAGTGGCTCTGGAAGGTATTTTCTCCCCTCACACCCATTGGCGTGGCAGGGGAACAGTCTGTTACTGCTCTGAATACTAATGTGATGTATGATATGGTTCTATTCCCAGGTCCCAGGCGCAGCTGGTGGAGTCTGGAGGGGATGTGAAAAAGCCCGGAGACTCTCTCCGCCTCTCCTGCAAAGCCTCCGGGTTCACCTTCAGCAACCACAGTATGAACTGGGTCCGACAGGCTCCCGGGAAGGGGCTGGAGTGGGTCTCACCAGGGCCGGTGTAACCACTAGGCCAACTAGGCAGCCGCCTAGAGCACCAAGATTTGGGGGCGCCAAAAAGCAGTGCCCCAAAATTTTTTTTTACACGGTCCACAGCAGCATCCCTCCTAGTCCTGCACCGCCTCCCGCTGCCACTCCCAGGGCAGGAACCAACGCTGGGCCCCAGTGATCTGTGGGGGACAGAGGCGACGGGCGGCATCCGCGTGCGCCACCGCCTCCTCCCCAGGCTCCAACTTTCCCAGCTCCCACCCTCTCCAGCCCGTGCACCCCCTGCTGGGCACTTCCCCCGTGCTGCAGCAGCCGGAGTTGGGGGGGGTGGGAAGTTGCTTCGGGCCCCGCAATTCAGGGAGCCGGGAAAGTTGGAGCCCGGGGAGGAGGCGGCGGCGCACTCGGATGCCGCCCGTCGCCTCTGTCCCCCACAGATCGCTGGGGCCCGGCGTTGGCTCCTGCCCTGGGAGCAGCAGCGGGAGGCGGCGCAGGACTAGGAGGGATGCTGCTGTGGAGTGTGGCCACCAGGCAGAGTGGGGTTCCTGGGAAATGTTCCTGACCATCACCGTCTGGCTGGCTTGGCAAGAAACCTTCGCGGCGCCAACCCTTACAGATGATTATTTGAACCTGGGAGTTGTAAGTTGCAGCCACTCGGGGTCCCCTTCCCCTCATGTCACACAGACCAAGCCTCCACAGCTCGAAAAAAACCTTGGACTTTCTAGTTGTATTTCCCTGTATGGATTAATCTGGGATATCTATGAGAAAACAACCTATTTAAAAAGTTACATGATTAAATACTTGATATTTGCATTAACCTAACTTTCAAAAATATGCCCCAACTTTTTTAATTTGCAGTGTTTAAATCAAGAAAACAATTCCAGTTGCAATGATGTATCCTACTCTTTAAACAGTTCAGAAAGCCACAGCATAACAAAGAATTAATGTAGCTAACATTTTAAAAAATAATTCAACTGATTATAAAACACAGCCACAAAACTAGGAAAATCCTGCCAAGATAGTTGGTTTCACACTTCCCAGATAAGGAAATGATTCATAAAGTATGAAGAACGTATTATGCATAAGCAGAGTCAATGTCAAATAGAAACAGAAGTTTCAGTAAATATTAGTTTAAACTTAAAGACAAACTTTAGAATATGAAATCATATGAGAGGGGCCTATTTTATGAAGAACATTTCAAAAAAGCACTTTTCATCAGTTGTTGGAAAGTTGTCAGGTCATTTTTAAGTAGAGATGTCAAAGGTCTGCAAATCTGTTATTGAACTTATTACTATGAACACTTGAAAGGCACCAGGGTGATGGGGTTTAGCTACAGGGACACATGATTTTATACAATCCCTTGTGCTGTCACATTATTTAAAAGAGACAAAGGGCTGGTCCACACTAAGCCCCTAGTTAGAACTAAGATACGCAACTTCAGCTACGTGAATGACGTAGCTGAAGTCGAAGTATCTTAGTTCGAACTTAAAGGTACTTACCACAGGTCCACACGCGGCAGGCAGGCTCCCCCGTCGACTTCGCCTACTCCTCTCGCGGAGCAGGATTACCGGCGTCGACGGCGAGCACTTCCGGGATCAATTTATCTAGACAGGACGCGATAAATCGATCCCAGAAGATCGATTGCTTGCCGCCGAACCAGCGGGTAAGTATAGACATACCCAAAGTGGATGAGGTGAGATCTTTTACTGGACCAATTTCTGTTAGTGAGAGGGACAAGTTTTTGAGCTACACAGAGTTCTTCTTCATGTCTGAAAAGGTACTAACAGTGTCACAGCTAACCACTAGATCTAACAGATAGTTTAGCACAAGTAGTTAGCACATATTCAAGGGGACCATTCAAGGTGAAGTAGCCCATTAACTCCCTTGTAATACCAGGACAAAAGGGGAGATTAGTGGGTTGCAAGTTGTTGTAATTAACCATAAATCCACTGTCTTTATGAAGATCATGATTTTTAATGTCTAGCAACGTTTTGAATTCAAGCTCCCAGGCTCATCTCTTGAAAAGTGTTTTCACTTTCCTTTAAGGATGAGGACTGATGGGAGAGATATTGAGTGATTTTGTGGGGGCCCAACTCATGAGTTCTGAATGTTTGAGGTTGGCAATACTGAATATTACATCATGTCACCAAAGAAATTTAAGTCAAGGTTTCTCCAACTTTTTTACAGGCCGCATCTTAATACAGTTATTGTTTCATAGGCCAAATCCTCCCTCTCGGACAATCACATTGTATCCAAATATGGTAACCCTCCTTATGCCAACTCTGCGTTGCGGGCACAAGCGTATTGCTTCGCTATGGTACAAAGTCATTTTTCTCATCGTGCGCAGCCGTTACCCGTTCTGACAGGCTGTTTATAATGCTCCGTTTACTAGTTTTTGGAGGTTGTTGACTGAGGCAACTATTTGTGTTGAGTTGTTTCAGATCTAAGACTCTGGCAATTGCTGCTGCATCATTTCGCTAACACTTTGTGTCAATTGTGTGTGTACGTGAAGTGTTTGAGTCTATATGTTTATCATGTGCGAATATGCGTGTGCACGTTGCTGAAATTTGTCATATGGATATTGTCAGTTGTTGTTGTATGACGGAGTATCCGCCATTCTAATTTTATAAATGTTATTAATAACAATAATTGGGTGTTCTAAAGGTAGAATAAAATGTAGTAGATTTTGATATGAAAGAATGAAGGAAGGAAGTATACACGTCTAAAAAGGGCGTATTTCCGATTACAATCAACAGTGCTTAATTTTAAGGAAAAGTCATCTTGATCTCTTTGTCATAACTATAAAGGGAAGGGTAACAACACTCCTGTGTACAATACTCTAAAATCCCTCCTGGCCAGAGACTCCAAAATCCTTTTCCCTGGAAAGGGTTAAGAAGCTCAGGTAACCTGGCTGACACCTGACCCAAAGGACCAATAAGGGGACAAGATACTTTGAAATCTTGGGGGGGGGGGAAGGCTTTTGGTTGTGCTCTTTGTTCTGGGGGTTGTTTGCTCTTGGGACTGAGAGGAACCAGACATCAATCCATGCTCTCCAAATCTTCTGAACAAGTCTCTCATATTTCAACTTGTAAGTACAGCCAGGCAAGGCGTGTTAGTTTATCTTTGTTTTCTCAACTTGTGAATGTTCCTTTGCTAGAGGGAAGTGTATCCCTGTTTTGCTGTAACTTTGAACTAAGGCTAGAGGGGGATCCTCTGGGCTCTTTGAATCTGATTACCCTGTAAAGTTATTTCCCATCCTGATTTACAGAGATGATTTTTACCTTTTCTTTTTAATAAAATCCTTCTTTTAAGAACCTGACTGATTTTTCCATTGTCCAAAGACCCAGGGGGTTGGGTCTTTGATCACTTTGTAACCAATTGGCTAGGATATTATTCTCAAGCCTCCCCAGGAAAGGGGGTGTAAGGGCTTGGGGGGATATTTTGGGGGAAGAGGAATTCCAAGTGGTCCTTTCCCTGTTTCTTGTTAAATCACTTGGTGGTGGCAGCGTACTAGGTTTTAACCTACGCTGGTAGAGATAAGCTTAGGGGGCTTTCATGCAGGTCCCCACATCTGTACCCTAGAATTCAGAGTGGGGAAGGAACCCTGACATGGTGGCAGAGCAGTGGGATCATTGTTTAACCAAAAGTACAGCAGGGTTTTAAAAGGACATTTTTTTCTTGTTAGTTTTTTTTGTCTCTGCCTGAAGGCAGAGGGGTCAAGTTACAGTAGCAAAGGAATTCACAAACTGGGTTGTTGTTTTCTTCTTTCTAGCTCTTGCATATAGCTAGGTTAAACACAGAAAGGCTGAACACTGAATGCTATGAAAGTCTCTGTTAACTAAGTAGCCCCTGAGCTGAGTGCATCCCACTTTCAGTGAACTGCAGAGGGGGTGTGGACCAGCACAAGAAAGCAGGAAAATGAGTACCAGAGACACTGCTAATAAACTAGAGCTGGCCAGACTGGAAGCACAAGAGAAAGAAAAGGAGAATAAGAGACTGATCGAATTAAAAAACCTCGAGAAGGAAGCTGCTGAAAGAGCAGAGAAAGCCAATGAGGCTGCCCACAAGAGAGCTATGGAAGAGAGAGAAAGAGAGGGGTAGCATGAACTGGAGTTAGAAAGGGCAAGGGCTAAGCGGGATATACCAGACAACCCTAGCAACCCCTCTCCAGGTACCGCTCCCATCCCAGAAAATTCCCCACCTACAAGGCAGGCGATGATACTGAGGCCTTCTTAGAAAATTTTGAAAGGGCCTGCCTTGGGTACAGCATCTCTTCAGACCAGTACATGATAGAGCTGAGGCCGCAGCTCAGTGGACCCTTAGCAGAGGTGGTGGCTGAAATGCCTAAGGAACACATGAACAGTTATGAACTTTTTTTAAAAAAGGCCAGACTCAGAATGGGGCTAACACCCGAGCATGCCTGTTGGTGGTTCAGAGCCCTAAGGTGGAAACCAGACGTGTCATTTACCCGACATGCCTACCACATTGTGAAAATGGGATGCCTGGATATCAGGAGCAAGTGTTAAATCTCTGGAAGATCTGACTTTCCTAATGCAAAGGGAGCAGTTCTTAGAGGGTGTTCCTGAGGAAATAGAAAGGTACATCTTAGGGCTGGTCCACACTAAGCCCCCATTCGAACTAAGATATGCAACTTCAGCTACGTGAATAACGTAGCTGAAGTCGAAGTACCTTAGTTCAAACTTAAAGGTACTGACCACGGGTCCACACGCGGCAGGCAGGCTCCCCCGTCGACTCCGCCTACTCCTCTCGCGGAGCAGGAGTACCGGCGTCGACGGCGAGCACTTCCGGGATCGATTGCTTGCCGCCGAACCAGCCTGTAAGTATAGACGTACCCCTAGATGGGAAGCCCAAAACTGTAATCAAGGCAGGGGAGATTACAGCAGCTGGCGAACAGGGCTGCTAACGGGGGAGTTTGAGTGGGAGTTTACAGGGGGAGGTGGAAGGGGAGGCAGGAGGGCGTGGTGCCCCGTGTGCTGTGTTCCCCCAGGTGCGGAGGGCACAGATGAGCAGGCGGGCACAGACAACAGCAGCCATGAGCCAAGCAGCGGGGGACACAATGCAGATGATTGCATGCGGCAGCTGCGGTATGTACATGGTGCTAGCGGGGGAGCCGGAACAGAGGTATGTCTGCATGAAGTGCTACCTAATAGAGCTGCTGGAAGAAAAGACCCGAGGGTTGGAGATGCAGGTAGATACCTTGATAGAGTTTAGAAGGGGGTTCGAGCAGCTGATGAAGGAAAGGCAAGGAGGGGCTGAAGGGGAATGCTCAGGGGCACAGGTAGTAGCAGGGGCTAAGACCTGTGAGGGGGGAATGCCGCGGGGAGAACAAGGGCAGTGGAAGCATGTGACTGTGGGTATGTCTACACTACGGGATTAATCCGAATTTAGATAATTCGGATTTGAGAAACAGGTTGTATAAAGTCGAAATGAGTGCGGCCACACTAGCACAGTAATTCGGTGGTGTGCGTCCAAGTACCGGGGCTAGCGTCGATTTCTGCACCGTTGCACTGTGGGTAGCAATTCCATAGCTATCCCATAGTTCCCGCAGTCTCCTGCGCCCATTGGGATTGTGGGTTAAGATCCCAGTGCCTGATGGGACAAAAAACATCGTCGCAGGTGGTTCTGGGTACAGCCTCACTCCCTCCCTCCCTCCCTCCCTGCATGAAAGCAACGGACGGCAGACAACCATTTTCGCGCCTTTTTTCCTGGGTGGGTGAACACTGCAGACTCCATACCACGGCAAGCATGGAGCCCGCTGAGGTCAAGACAGCACTCATGAATATTGCAAACACCTCGCGCGTTCTTGTGGAGTTTATGCTCAGCCAGGACCAGAAAAACGAGGCGAGGAGGCAGCGGCGGCGGCAGCGCAGCGACAAGCATGATGAGGACATGGACACGGACACGGACACAGAATTCAGTGAAACCACAGGCCCCAGTGCTTTGGAGATCATGTTGTTAATGGGGCAGATTCTATCCATGGAACGCCGATTCTGGGCAAGGGAAACAAGCACAGACTGGTGGGACCGCATAGTGTTGCAGGTCTGGGACGATTCCCAGTGGCTGCGGAACTTTCGCATGCGTAAGGGCACTTTCATGGAACTTTGTGACTTGCTTTCCCCTGCCCTGAAATGCCAGAATACCAAGATGAGAGCAGCCCTCACAGTTGAGAAGCGCGTGGCGATAGCCCTGTGGAAGCTTGCAACGCCAGACAGCTACCGGTCAGTCGGGAATCAATTTGGAGTGGGCAAATCTACGGTGGGGGCTGCTGTGATGCAAGTAGCCAAAGCAATCACTCAGGTGCTGCTACGAAAGTTAGTGACTCTGGGAAATGTGCAGGCTATAGTGGATGGTTTTGCTGCAATGGGATTCCCTAACTGTGGTGGGGCAATAGACGGAACCCATATCCCTATCTTGGCACCGGAGCACCAAGCCACCGAGTACATAAACCGCAAGGGGTACTTTTCAATGGTGCTGCAAGCACTTGTGGATCACAAGGGACGTTTCACCAACATCAACGCGGGCTGGGCGGGAAGGGTTCATGACGCTCGCGTCTTCAGGAACACTACTCTGTTTAAAGGGCTGCAGCAAGGGACTTACTTTCCGGACCAGAAAATAACCGTTGGGGATGTTGAAATGCCCATAGTTATTCTTGGGGACCCAGCCTACCCCTTAATGCCATGGCTTATGAAGCCATACACAGGCAGCCTGGACAGGAGTCAGGAGCTGTTTAACTACAGGCTAAGCAAGTGCAGAATGGTGGTAGAATGTGCATTTGGCCGTTTAAAAGGTCGCTGGCGTTCATTATTGACTCGCTCTGACCTCAGCCAAAGAAATCTCCCCATTGTTATTTCTGCTTGCTGTGTGCTCCACAATCTCTGTGAAAGTAAGGGGGAAACCTTTATGGCGGGGTGGGAGGCTGAGGCAAATCGCCTGGCTGCTGATTACGCGCAGCCAGACACCAGGGCGATTAGAAGATCACACCATGAAGCGCTGTGCATCAGAGAAGCTTTGAAAACCAGTTTCATGGCTGGCCAGGCTACCGTGTGAAATATCTGTTTGTTTCTCCTTCATGAAAACCCTCCCCCTTTACTGACTGATTTTCTGTAAGGAACCCACCCTGCCCCTTCCCCCAGCTTTCTTTCAAACCAAATAAAGTCACTATCATTTAAAAATCATTTATTCTTTATTAATAGATTAGAAAAAGAGGGAGGGAACCCGGGTGGTATTTGGGAGGAGGATTGCTGGGAAGGAAAAAGCCACAAAGAAAAGGTTAAAAAAATGACAGCCTTTTGCTTGGGCTGTCTACTGGGGTGGAATGGGAAGGTGTACGGAGCCTCCCCCCCCGCGTTCTTACACGTCTGGGTGAGGAGGATACGGAACATGGGGAGGGGGGAGGGTGGAACAGGGGCTGAAGCGGCAGTCTATTTTCCAGCAGCCGTTCCTGAACCTCCACCAGACGCCGGAGCAGCCCCAGCGTTGCATCCTTCATCCTCTGGTCTTCCTGCCGCCATCTCTCATCTCGATCGTCTCTCCTCTCCTCACGTTGGTCCCTCCTCTCCTCACGTTGGTCCCTCCTCTCCTCACGTTCACTGACTTCTTTCCTATACTTTGAAACTGTTTCCTTCCACTCATTCAGATGAGCTCTGTCACTCCTGCTGGATTGCATAATTTCAGAAAACATGTCCTCCCGCGTCTTCTTCTTACGACGCCTTATCTGTGATAACCTTCGGGATGGAGGAGGGAGGCTTGAGGAATTTGCAGCTGCTGTAGGGAGGGGAAAAAAGAGAGAATTGTTTTAAAAGCTACATTTTGCAGAACAATGCTTATACTCTTTCACGGTGACCAACACTGTTCACATTACATAGCACATGTGATTTCTGTGCAAGGTCGCACTTTGCCTCTTAATGCTGAGTGCCTGTGGCTTTGCTGCTAGAGATCACAGGTCTGGGCAACAGAATTCGGCTTGCATGCGGCCATGGTAAGCCATTGTTTTACAGCTTCTGCACCCTCCTTTCCCACATACCAAGCATAGCCTGTAGAGTGCTGCAGAAGCCTGGCCAATCTCAGCCAGTTGGGGGGGGGCAGTGTGGGGGGGGCTTGTCTGGGCCCCTTCAGGCAAGTAGAGTGCTGCGGTTTTTCTGTTAACATTCAGCAGCACCAGAAAACAAACTAACCCCCCCCCCCCCCGCCATGAATTCTCTGGGATGATCACGGTACCCCTCCCCCCACCGCATGGCTGGTATCAGGGAAGATCCCTGCAGGCACCAAACTACCCCCCCCCCGCCGCCGACCCCCCCCCCTCGCCATGAATTCTCTGGGATGATCACGGTACCCTCCCCCCACCGCGTGGCTGGTAACAGGGAAGAACCCTGCTAGCCAAACGCGGAAAACTTCAGGGCCAATTTCCCATCTGCGCTTGGCTAACTGCAGGGAAGGATTTATTTTCCGCCACAGGCAAACAGCCCAGTAGGAACGGCCACCTCTGTCCCCTTAATTAAGTTCCCGTATTTCAACCAGGTTACCAGGAGTGATATCACTCTCCTGAGGATTACACAACAAGATAAAGAACGGATGTTGCTTGAATGCCAGCAAACACCGGGACCATACGCTGCTAGGCTTTGTCAGGCAATGATACCAGATTACTTGCTGCAAGCATGGCGTGGTCAAGTGTCCTACCATGGAGGAGGGAATAAGGATGCACTGCCCAGAAACCTTCTGGCAAGGCTTTCGGAGTACCTCCAGGAGAGCTTCATGGAGATGTCCCTGGAGGATTTCCGCTCCATCCCCAGACACGTTAACAGACTTTTCCAGTAGCTACAGACTTTTCCAGTAGCTGAACTGACCGCGAATGCAAAGTCAGGCAAAGTAATCATTAAAAACCGTTTGCTTTTAAAACAAGTTTTATATTTTAAAAGGTAAACTCACCTGAGGTCCCTTCCATGGGGTCAGAGTCTTGGGTACTGGCTTGGGAGGCTTGGGAGGGTACTTCAGTCAGGGTGAGAAAAAGATCCTGGCTGTTGGGGAGAATGGAGTGCTGTGTGCTCTCTGCAAGCTCATCCTCCTCCTCCTCCTCCTCTACCCCATCGGCAGAATCCTCAGGCGTCGAGACTATCCCCGACCCAGAATCCACGAACAAAGGTGGGGTAGTGGTGGCAGCCCCCCCTAGAATTGCATGCAGCTCGGCGTAGTAGCGGCATGTCCGCGGCTCTGACCCGGAGCGACCGTTTGCCTCCTTTGTTTTTTGATAGGCTTGTCTGAGCTCCTTGACCTTCACGCGGCACTGCTCAGAGTCCCTATTGTGGCCTCTCTCCATCATGCCCTTGGAAATTTTTTCAAAAGTTTTTGCATTTCGTCTTTTAGAACGAAGTTCTGCAAGCACTGAATCCTCTCCCCATACAGCGATCAGATCCAGTACCTCCCTCACGGTCCATGCTGGTGCTCTTTTTCGATTATCAGCCTGCATGGTTACCTGTGCTGATGAGGTATCTGTGGTCACCTGTGCTCTCCACGCTGGGCAAACAGGAAATGAAGTTCAAATGTTCGCGGGGCTTTTCCTGTCTACCTGGCCAGTGCATCCGAGTTCGGATTGCTGTCCAGAGCGGTCACAATGATGCACTGTGGGATAGCTCCCGGAGGCCAATACCATCGAATTGCGGCCACACTAACCCTAATTCGAATTGCTAAAATCGATTTTGGCGCTACTCCGCTCGTTGGGGTGGAGTACAGAAATCGATTTAAAGGGCCCTTTACATCGAATTAAATGGCGTCGTTGTGTGGACGGTTACAGGGTTAATTCGAATTAAAGCTGATAAATCCGAATTAAAGTCGTAGTGTAGACCAGGCCTGTGAGAAGCAGGCCAAGGAAAAGGAGGGCCAGTGAAGGGGAAATAGAACTCAGGAACAGGTTTGGGTGTTTGGATAACGAGGAAGGGGTGCAGCAGGTGGTAACTGAAGGTGGGAGGGTGAGGAAGAAGAGAAGAGCGGCTAGTCCCATAGAAAGAGGGGAGGAGTTGATGGAGACAGCACCAAATCTGGGCCCGGGAGGATACAGGATGGCATAAGGGGGATTATAAGGGAAAATAGGAATGGACAGGGGTTGCAACCAGGGCCGGCTCCAGGCACCAGACGACCAAGCACGTGCTTGGGGTGGCACCTTGGAAGGGGCAGCCAATCTTGGGATGGCGGGGGACACTCAGGGTTTTTTGTGTTTTTGTTTCTTTTGGTTCAGTGGGGCGGCGCTCGAGGTTTTTTGTTTGTTTGTTTTTGTTTCAGCGGCACGACACTGGGGAGGGCGGGGGCTTTGGCGGCGCGGCACTGGGGGGGCAGGGGTTGGAACGGCGCTTGGGGTTTGGGCGGCCCAGCGCAGCACTCAGGGGGGTGCAGGGGTTTGGGTGGCGCGGCACTCGCGGGGGGCCGGGGGTTTTGGGGGCTGGGCGCGGCGCTCGGGGGGGCAGGGGTTTGTCAGTGCGGTGCTCAGGGGGGAGGTTTCGGCGGCGCGACACTCGGGGGAGCGGGGGTTTCGGCAGCCCGGCGTGGCACTGGGGGGGCGGGGGTTTTGGCAGTGCGATGCAGGTGCTGGGGGGGGGGTTCGGCAGCACGGCACTGGGGGGGTGTTACGGCGGGGCGATGCTCTTTTTTTTGGCCTGGTGCGGCAAAAAAGTTGGAGCCGGCCCTGGACACAACTCCAGTGAATTTGTCCCTGTGCGCATTGTGTTGTTCCTTTGCACAGGAGTCAGTGTCACCCATTGAGAGGTACACCCACAAGGAGCTGAGAGTCTGGATTTACTCACCTGTTGCCCCGGCCCAGCCCCATTTGATGTGTTATACTCTGTCTGTGAAACCTGCATGCAAATCACTTCCCTCAGGTTTCTTCTTTAAAGAGAAACTCCAGAATCTCAGAACCTGAGTCTGTCCCAAGGAAATGAGCTAGTGGTTCGTGGCAGAGAAGTCTCTCCAGTAAAGAAAAATATGAATCTATTATTGTTCTGCATTTCCATCTCAGCCTTCCACACGTGTGAGTATTTGGGGTTGACTGTGGGAAATAAGGACTTGGGCTGGGTTTCAGGGAATTAGGTGTCCAGTTCCCGTTCAGTCTCAGTGGGACCTTGGGTGTACGTCTTCGAGAAAACCAGCCTTGATTGCTGGTTTATTATCTCTTTCATTAATGTGTTTTCCCTCTCTTGCCAGGCCCCGTCTTGGGGTTTACGATGATGCAGTCCGGTTTAGGAGAGGTGACCGTCTCAGGGTCCCTCAGTCTGACTTGTGCTGTCTCAGATTCTGCGCTCTCTACTGGTGGAGACTGGTGGCATTGGCTCAGGCAGCCCCCAGGAAAAGGGCTGGTGTGGCTGGCATTGATAGACAGATATGGGAACACCCACTATCTCCCTGACATTCAAAATCGAACCACCATCACTGTGGACCCTTCCAAGGACGAGTTCTACCTGAGAGTGGACAGGCTGAGTCCACAGGACACAGCAACATACTACTGTGCTAGGAGCACCTACCGGATGTATAAACCACCATGATACACGCTAGCACAAAAACAGGCCTCAGCCTTAGCCCTCATAGGAAATGGTTTTTCAGAGTTACGTAACTTTCAGAACCTAGCACTAAGTACTAAGTCACAGAGGTGCTTTTGAGAATGTTTCCCTAAATCTTATGTGAAGTGACGGGGATTTAAGATCCTAAATCCTAAAGTCACTTTTGAAAAATGGGAGGTGGGTTCCTAGGTCATTGAGTGCTTCTGAAATTTTTACCCCATGTCATTTTTGAAAATGGGATTTAGGCTTCTAATATATTAGACGCTTTTGAGAACTTCACCATACATTTATTTATGGGCAATCTCTTAAAAGACACCCATTTCAGTCAACAGATTCCCTCTTTACTTCAACGTCCATTGGTTTCAGCGAGCTAGATTCCTGCTCAAAGCCCAGGTGCTGCAGAATGTGCTGCTTGGTCCAACAACTGAAAAGAAAAGAAAAGAAAAGAAAAGAAAAGAAAAGAAATTTCTGTGTATTTAAATATGTAAATTTTTCTCTCCTGGTGTAAATGGACATAACTCCAGTAACTTCTACTCCAGCGAATTTCTCCCTAGGTGGGTCACAAACCGTTCATGTATATGTGTAAGTTAACTGAAATTAATGCAAGAACAGAATCAGTCAGAGCTGAAAGGGAAAGAAATACAGGTGTGTCTTGTTCTGATCCAAGACAGTAAAATATTGGCTATTTATATGACTTTCACTTGTATATTGAAAAAAAAAATCTATTCTCTCTCTCTCTCTGCTTCTCTCTCTCGCACGCGCTCTCATGCTGTCAAGGTTCCCTCCACCCCCAACCTTGTATCATGCAAAATTAATCCTGAATTACAGGAGAATTTTACTGATTTCTATGGCTCCCCGCAGTGCACATTGCTTGAGGCATTTGTGCCTTCATATTATCCCATTACCTTAAAGCATGGAGATATCTAAACGACCACAATAGTGCTTGAATTTCCAAGGGGAGTTAGGGGAGTTAGGTGCCAGGTTTCTGGGAGAACCCCCAGCCTAAAGTAATTGGAATGTTCAGTTCCTTTGAAAATCTTACTCTAGTGACATTCCCCGGGTCACAAATAAAGTCAGTGCTTCAGTCAGGAGATGGGGAGCTTCGTAACTCCCCTTTTCCTATTCTAACCACTTGATCCCACTCTCCCCTGAGAGCTGGGGATAGAATCCCGGAGTGCTGACTTCCAGCCCTTTCTGCTTTACCCACTAGACACCAATGTGCTCCCAAACCTGGGATAGAACCCAGGGAGTCCTGGCTCACAAAACCCCTCTTCTGTAAGCCACCGGACCCAATTCCCTTCCCAAATCCGGGATAGATCCCAGGAGTCCTGACTCCCAGATTCTCAGACACGCTGCACCCTAGTCTCTTCACAGAGCTGGGAATAGAAGCCTGGATCCTTGACTCCAAGCGCCCCTGCTGTAACCCACTAGCCTACACTCCCTTTCCAAAAGTGAACATAGAACCCAGGAGTCCACACTCCCCAGTACCCCCCCTTCTCTAATCACTGACCGCTCTGACTTGCTTTTAAATTCATTTCCTGAGCTGCACAGATGCTTCCCCTACAGAACAGAAGGGGGAGGAGGGAGGTAGCGACAAAATAACCACTTGGTTGTTTTTCTATCTGCCACTGAAGCATGTACACTTCATGCACATCAGCCATCCAGGTTTCTTGTTTAAATAGAAACTCCCAGAGGTTTTTGTCCATCCGAATCTTAGACAGACAGTTTCATTCTTCTTGACTCTTCCCATAAAAGAACAATTAAAGCTTTGATCATTTCCCTTGACCTTGTCATCCTGTGGCCCTGACAGTTTTGATGGGAGACACTGGGACGTAGTTATTTGTCTAACACCATTTTTGTGTGTGTGATAGATCCCTTCTTCCTTATGCGTGGTTGCTTGTGCTTTGAATTCTCCTATCCCTGTTCTTCCCAGGTGTCCTTTCTCAGACGCAATTGACACAGTGATGGTTGCAATCAGGAGAGCAGGTTTTGAAACCCTCAGGATCACTCTGGCTGACCTGTGAAGTGGCTGGTGTCCCCATCACTCAGACTTATGACTGGGGGTGTGTCTGTCAGACTCAACAGAGCCAGCAGGAATGGATTGGACACATTAGTGGAGGTGATGGTCCACATCCAGGGCCGGCTCCAGGCACCAGGTGAGCAAGCAGGTGCTTGGGGTGGCCAAGGGGAAGGAGCGGCATGTCGGGCTCTTCAGCAGCAATTTGGCGGCGGGTCCCTCGGTCCCTCTCGGAGGGAAGGACCTGCCACCAAATTGCCGCCAAAGAAGAAAGCGGCGCAGTGAAGCTGCCGCCAATCGCGATCACGGTGAGTTTTATTTGTTTGTTTTTCCCCCCGCCACTTGGGGCAGCAAAAAACCTGGAGCCGGCCCTGTGCACACCCTTTCCCAACATCCCAAAACCAATCACTCATATTTAGGGACACTTCCAGAAATGAGTATTATCTCGCGGTGAATTCACTGACTACTGAAGACACTGCCACTTATTATTGTGCTACAAATAAATTAGATCTTTTCAAGATTTCTTTCTTGCTTTCTTTTTTTTAAAAGACAAGTAAAAGCTTTCGAGGGGAAACAGCCCATTTCCCACCCAGCTCTACTGGAATCAGACCCGTTCTCCATCTAGTCCAGTCCTGCTGTTAGCTCAGTCAATGAAAACCAGATTCTGCTCCCATTTACACGGGTTCAAATCCAGCATCACATCACTGATAGCTGTGGGATTATTTCAGATATCCATCCCCGTGATTGGGGCAGGACTGGACCCTGGCAGTTTCATCGCTGATTTCACTGGGAGTAGACGCAGGCCCTAACGCTATGTAAGGTTATTTCCAAGTTACCCAGAATACACTTCTTTACTTTTCTGCCTCTGAGCTGATCTGAGAGATCATCACCAGGGCCGGCTCCAGGAACTAGCGCAGCAAGCAGGTGCTTGGGGCGGCCAACAGAAAGGGGCAGCAGGTCCGGTTCTTCGGTGGCAATTCGGCGGCGGGTCCCTCAGTGCAGTAGATCCCACCGCTACCACCAGTTGTCACAGAGTGTGGGGAAGACCAGGCCCTGCACCCCCGGCTTCCTGCGATTCACCATGACTCTCAGCCAGCCAGTAAAACAGAAGGTTTATTTTGAGACAGGAACACAGTCCAAAACAGATCTTACCGATACAGACAACAGAACCCCCTTTAGTTAGGTCCATCTGGGGGCCCCAGGGAGGCCACAGCCCTGTTGGTCAGGGCACCCATCTTTATTTCCCAGCCAGCTCCAAACTGAAACTCCCTTCAGCCCTCTCCTTTCTGGCCTTTTTCCCCGGCTCCTCCCCCAGCCTTTGTGTCCTTTGTCCAGTTTCCCAGGCAGAGGTGTTACCTGGCCTCCAATCCCCCCACCCCCTCTTGGGTTCTCATGTTACATGCTCAGGTATGCTCCCTTCCCCAATGCAGGCAGTCCCAGCAAAACTCCCCTGCAACCTTCCCAGGTTAATACTCCCCACTCAGCATTCAAATAACACATCAAGAACATTCCCACTTCGTCACAAAGGCCTAAGTCAAACTGGTGCAACTTTGTTTCTAAATCAGTCACGACTCCCTAAAGCACTCAGATCTCGTCTGCACACAGCTTTGTACCCGTATAACTACTTAAGTTAGGACTGTAATGTTTTCACAGATGTAGTTATAACAGTGCAACGCCTACTTTGGATGAGGTTACTGTACAGCAATCTAGCTTGTTCCCTTTCTCCTAGGGCCAGGAGCAGGCATTTTGTCCGCCTTCCCCTTGCACACCACGGTGTTTGAGAGAAAGAGATGAGTTTGTGACCCCAGAATATTGGTTGTCCCTGATCCATTCCCAGCTTTTCTCATCAATGTCCCAAACCGAATCGTACCGGGCATAGCTTGGAGTCACCGGTTACCCAATTGAACCAGGCATAGCTTACAGGTCAGTGTAAGGGACTGTCTGGGTTTCAACACTGACCTACCCCTATGCACAGAGCAAGTTTCACTCCCTCCAGCAGGGCCCAGCCGTCTCTCTCTCTCTCTCTCACACACACACACACACACACCTCACAGGTGTCTCTGCTACAGGAAAAGCACCGGACACTAGGGTGATGCGTTTCCCCCGAGCGTGTGCTCTAGACTGTCCCTGGGTTACTACCATCACGGCCTTTACTCTGACAGAGCCCACAACCCGCACAGTCCCTCCGTGCCCAGCTCTCTCCCTTTCCCTGAAGCGGTTCCTCACACTGTGGTGCCTGGAACCAGCCACTGGCTCCCCACAGCTGCGGCTCCTTCCCCATCCAACACTCCCGGGAGAGTCTCACATCTCTGGACATCTCCTCTCTCTCGTTTCTATTGTTCAGGTCTGCCCGGGACATTCGGCAGCAGGCGCGGCTGGAAGGCTGGATTCACACCCCCAGTGTAGGGACCCGATCCACAGTCCCTTGCTTCCCTGAAGGGCTCCAATGAAGGTGACTTGACTTTGGGCCACCGCTGACAGGATGGGGATGTGTGACTCTGCTTCCCACAGACAGCGCTCCCTGCCTGGCGGTGTCCCTCCCTTTATACCCGCTGGGGAACCCGCATGCAAATCCCTGCCCCGGGGGGTTCCTGTTAAATACCAACCCCTGGTTCTAGCAGCCTCAGTCTCTCCCCAGACACAGAACTGCCCGGTCCTGCCCGCCGGGGAGTTTCCCTCATTCCATGGAAACGAGAATGAAATCTCTGCTGCTTTTCCTGTCCCTGTTCTCCGCTCCCAGCTGTGAGTGTCTATGAGTGAGCAGGAGAATTGGAGACAGATCCACAGATTCGTTCGGTGGCTAATTTCTTCCCTGCTTTGTTTCTCTTTCCCAGGCATCCTCTCCCAGGTGCAGCTGGTCCCATCCGGCCCGGGGGCGGTGAAGCCCGGAGAGACCCTCGCACTGACCTGCGTTGTCTCGGGTGTTTCCATCACTGAGAGCAGCTACGCCTGGGACTGGGTCCGGCAGCCCCCCAGGAAAGGGCTGGAGTGGGTAGCAAGTATATACCCACCAGACGGGGGAAAGTGGTTTGCCGCATCTCTCCAAAGCCGGACCACCATCTCTTCGGACACCTCCAAGAACCAGTTCTCCCTGCAGCTGGCCTCCCTCACAGCTGCAGACACCGCCATGTATTACTGTGTCAGGGATACACGCACACAGCGACACAAGGCAAAGCGGGCCTGGTAAAAAAGGGGAAGTGGATTGTCTAGAGTCACTCGGGGCCCTGTCACACTCACGTCTCCATTAGAAGCAGGGTGAGACACTGGTCACAAGGGGGTTTAGGAGGTGGAAATCGGGGAAGGAAAATTCCTCGTCTCCTCACTCAGCTCCTGGTAACACGGACACACAGAGATCCCATCTCACAACTCCCCCAGGGGGGATCAATCAGACAAGCACCTGCAGGTCTCGTTCCCATCACTGTGGGGGCAGCAATCCCAGAGCCCTTCCAGTTACTACAGAATCCAGCGCTGCATTTCGCCTTGAGGAGCTGGGGAATTCCCAGGCCGGACCAAGTCAAGGTCCATTTAGCCCAATATCCTGTCTCTAGCCGGGAGACTAGCCGGGGCTGCTTCACATAAGAACCCCGCAGCTGAGGATGTGAGAGAATCCACCCTCCACATCAGGTCTCGCCCTGGTCTCCAACAGAGATTGGGTTAAACTAGCGACACCCAGACTGTGGGGATCCAGCCGCGAGTGGCTCCTTAATGCAGGGGTCAGCAACCTTTCAGAAGCGGTGTGCCGAGTCTTCATTTATTCACTCTGATTTAAGGTTTCGTGTGCCAGTTATACATGTTAACGTTTTTAGAAGGTCTATAAGTCTATAATATAGAACTAAACTATTGTATGTAAAGTAAATAAGGTTTTTAAAATGTTTAAGAAGCTTCATTTAAAATTAAATTAAAATGCAGAGCTCCCTGGACCAGTGAGCAGGACCCGGGCAGTGTGAGTGTCACTGAAAATCAGCTCGCGTGCCGCCTTCGGCACACGTGCCATAGGTTGCCTGCCCCTGCATGTGTCTCCTTCGACCCTGACCAGCACCGATATTAAAACAGGGTGTGATTTAACTATGGAGCAATCCAAGTTACTAACCAATCAGGGTGCCTTTACTGTGTTATTAACCAATTCAGTTCTCAACTTGCACTGAGTTATTAACTTATTTATTGTGGCACTTTTACCGCTAGATATATATTTATGCACATACACACACTAAATATTTCCCGTCATTCACACCACTGAGGCTCTTTGGGGTAACGTTGATGGCTAATTCGGCTCCTTAACCCCTGAGGTCTGACTATGGCCTTGGCTACACTCGGGACTTCACAGCGAGTGTAGTCGCGCCGCCAGCGCTGAGAGAGAGCTCTCGCAGCGCTGTATGTACTCCACCTCTCCGAGGGGAGTAGCTGGCAGCGCTGCGAGCGAGCGTGCAGCGCTGTAGGTATTGATTACACTGGTGCTTTACAGCGCTGCACTCGCTGCACTCGGGGGGGTGTTTTTTCACACCCCTTCGCGCAGCAAGTTGCAGCGCTGTGAATTGCCAGTGTAGCCAAGGCCTATCACTGGTTCAAGTCCAGAAGGAGAACAGGTTTAATATTCCTGCCAAATTCTGCCCCCTCCCCAGTGTGTGTCCCGGACCAACCACAATCACAGGCCAGAAGCTGCCTCTTTCCTGTCTGCCAGCTTCCCTCCCTCGTGCCCTGAGAGCTCTTTGCTGGTGTTACTTGGGCAAATCCAACCTGTCTCCCGCTCCCGGTTACACGAGGCGGCCTCTTAGCTACAGAGACTCAGACAGAGGGAGCTGGTTCTTACCCTCCCAGACCGAGCCCCCTTTACCATATTCCCCGCTCCATTTGCTGAATCTTGTTGATTCCCCTTCGCTGGTTTCTCTGTTTTGTGTGAGCATCCGCCTGTTTCTAACGGTTGGATTTATTTCCAAATTCTCTTTACAACCCCACTGAAATGACGTGAACAACTCAACAGGAGCCCAAATCCAGTGAGTTTAGGGATCCCGATTCCCTGAAACCCCGTTACAAAATCCCAGACATATATGGAAATTCCACCTTAGCCACAAACCTGCCTCCGACCCCGGTGTACAACACTCAGGGGATGGACTCCCTGTTCTCCGCGAGTGTCTGTGGGGAAGGAGGGAAATTAGGGACCGATCCGTAGATTCATTCCATGATTAATTCAATCTTCTCTTTGTTTCCCTTTCCCCAGGTGTCCTCTCCCAGGTCAGCTGGTCCAGACCGGCCTGGGAGCGGTGAAGCTTGGAGAGACCCTCAGTATCACCTGTAAAGTCTCTGGTGTCTCTGTCAGCAGCAGGGCCGGCTCCAGACACCAGCTGAGCAAGCAGGTGCTTGGGGCGGCCAAGGGGAAGGGGTGGCACGTCGGGCTCTTCCGTGGCAATTCGGCGGCGGGTCCCTCGGTCCCTCTCAGAGTGAAGGACCTGCCATCGAATTGCCGCCGAAGAAGAAAGTGGCGCGGTGCGGTGGAGCTGTCGCCGATCGCGATCGCAGCATTTTTTTTTGGTTGGTTGGTTGGTTGGTTGGTTTTCCCCCGGACACTTGGGGTGGCAAAAACCCTGGAGCCGGCCCTGTCCACAATCTTCCCCATCGTTCCAAAACCGATCACTCATATTTAGGGACACTTCCAGAAATGAGTATTATCTCACGTTGAATTCACTGACTACTCAAGACACCACCACTTATTATTGTGCTGCAAATAAATTAGATATTTTTTTCACATCTTAGCTCATAGATACTACCACCCCACCGTGATGCATCCCATTTCAAAAAACATGTCACCAGGATGTTAAGGAATGGCGGTATATTTCTCTATGTTACAGAGAGAGGGGACTTGCTGTATTTTAGGCTTCTCTTGCTAATTAAAACTGACTAGATAGATTTCAGACTATTAATGAGATCTTTCTGTACATGCTTTTGATAGGAAAGAATGAATGGATGGATGGAGATGGATGGATGGAGGATGGCTGGATGGTCAGTCACACCATTATATTTTATTTTCAACTTTGGATAGATGTATCGATGGTCACATCATTATCTGAATTTAATATGCTGTTGGAGTGTGTGTGTGTGTGTGTGTGTGTGTGTGTGTGTGTGTGTGTGTGTGTGTTCCCACAAATAATTTCTATGATTGTGCTTCAGGAAGAAATAGTTTCATGAGTTTTGACTGAAATATCCAAGAATGACAAGATGGGCGGAACAGGATAAAAGAGGGTCAGGATCTAAGTGGGTCCTAATTTGGTGTCACAACGCAGGCTCAGAATTGCAAGCTTGTTCAAGCTGCTAATAGACAAACATGGGCCGCCAAGCACGTAGCACTGGCTCAATAAATATCTGTTCCCTACAACCCTGCCTGCCGGCTGCATCGCTTATTGCTAACGAAACACACATGAATGAGGTGTGGGATTTTCAAAAGCAACTAAGGGCCAGAGTTGAAAGTATTTAGGTTCTTAGATGATTTTAAAAATTCCCAGTGGGTGCCAAAATACCTTTAAGTCTGGCCCCAAGTATGTACAGGTGCAGATAGATACCGAGTAGCATTTACTACAGGGAGACTCAAGTACCTAACTCACCTAAGGACTTTTGTAAATCCCACTGGACATATATCAACATCTTTAGGCTTCTAAATACCTTTTAATATGTCTCAGTGATTTGTGAGTGTAAATCTCATTGAAAGTCAAAGGAATTCCTCCTAAATTACTCAGGTTCTTTAGAAAACCCACATGGAGAACTGATAACCTTTGCAGAAGTGCTGGTCATCCAATAAATCTCACTGAACCCAAGGGAAGCTGAAGGTGCCCAATGCATTTGGGGTTTACATGTGTAAAGGTATCTAGGTGCCTAGTGGGATTTTTAAAACGCAAACAGGCGCCTTTTCCCCATTGAAATCAAAGGGTGTTGGGCACGTTGGCGATTTTGAAGGCAGCTCACAGGCACCTTAGAAATTTGGCTCTTCCTCTCTTTCAAAATTGACTTTGAAAACCAGAATTGCCTCCTAAGGAAAAATGAATGCAGGAAATAATTCTAGTGATAGGTTTAAATAGATCCCCTTCTTTCTATTAGTAAAAGAATAAATATCATCACTCAGCAGGACCGGAAAGAAAAGAAAAAAGAAAAACAACGGAAAGGGGCAAAGAAAAGTCTGGACAGGAATGAATCAGCTGATTCAGACAATGTGATCTATAACCACAACAACACCTTTTATAGGGCACTTTGCATGATTTGTTAGGGTAAAATGTAGATCTCAAAGTGCTTTACCAAGGAGGTAAGTTTATAGATGGGGAAACTGAGAGACAGAGCAGTGACCTGCCCAAAGTCACCAGCAGCCGAGCCAGGTCTCTGGAGTCTCAGTCCAGGGCCTTACCCACTAGACCACTCTGCCTCCTGTGGGCTTCGATACTCTGTCCTCTGGCTTCTGGACAAAGTCTGGGTTAACTCAAGCTGAGCCTAGTGGAAGGATGTATGTCTGCAATGCTCTGCTGTATGGTGTAGTCATGTCCCAGGGGAGATCCCCAGACACACAGACAGCTCCCTGTCTTCTCTTGTATTCCCCCCCCCTCCCGTGAAACCTGCATGCAAAGGAGGCAGGCGCCCCTCGTGGATTAAAATTTAGGAGAACTGGGTTCTGATACCGACTCTGTTGCTGGGTGACCACAGGAAGTCACTTCACCGCTCTGTGCCTTAGTTTCCCCATCCCTAAAATGGAGACAGTTCTCCTTAATTCCAGTAACAGGTGGCAGGGACACACAGCAATACAGTCATACACGTTCCACCCAGGAACGGCGCCAGGGTTTTTGCCACCCTAGGTGGGGGTCCTTCCGCGCTCCCGGTCTTCGGGGCACTTCGGCGGTGGGGGGTCCTTCCGCGCTCCCGGTCTTCGGGGCACTTCGGCGGCGGGTCCCGGAGCAAGCGAAGGACCCCCCGCAGAATTGCCGCTGAAGACCCGGAGTGCGGAAGGAGCCCCTACCGCAGAATTGCCACCGAGGGCGGCAAAATGCCGCCCCCCAAATCCCGGTGCCCTGGGTGACCACCTAAGTCACCTAAATGGAAGCGCCGGTCCTGGTTCCACCCAGCAGGGATCCGCAACACCCAAACAATCGCATCTATGACAAGACCCAGACCTTATTCCACACCCAGCCAGGGACATCACCACACAGACACACAGCAGTGGAGAGCACAGGTCTGGGCACTCAAACCGAGGGGGTCAATCAAGGAGGAGGGAGAGCTGAAGGGTTTTAAGCTCCGTGGCAGTGTACTGAAACTGTTCGGTGTCACTTGAAGAGATGGCCTAGCGTCCCACAAATAAAGCAGTTCTGTGTTTCGCCCCGGTGTGAGGTGCAGGCCCGTGAAAGGAGAAGATTCTGGCTAAATCAGAGCCCCCTGTCAAGCCCTTTAACCTCCATCCCCGCTGGGCAAAACCCACATGCAAATCCCTGCCCTGCTTAAACACCAACCCCGGATCCCACGAGCCTCAGGCACCGTGCCGCACTGGCACGTTTCTTCCTGCTGCAGGGTATCCCCTTCCTCCCACACCTCGCAGAAATGGCGTTGCTGCTGCTGGGATTTCTTTTCTGCCTCTTGGCGGCTCCCTTCTGTGAGTATCTCGGGGACACGCAGCCCCCGCTCTCCTCCCTGCCCGCAGTGCAGCGTGGAGCGTCACTTCTCCTTTTCTCTCCTTCGCCAAGGTGTCCGCTCACAGATCCAGCTGGTCCCGTCTGCCCCGGGAGTGGTGATGCCCGGAGAGTCCCTCACAGTGACTTGTACCGTGTCGGGGGACTCCATCGCTACCCACGCCTGGTGGAACTGGGTGCGCGAACTCCCTGGCCGAGGGCTGCAATGGGTAGGGCGCATCCATTTCTCCGGGAGCACGAACTACGCCCCCGACCTGCAAACCCGAGCGAACATCTCCAAAGATGATGCCAAGAATGAGTATTACCTGCAGCTCCGCTCCCTGACCGCTGCGGACACCGCCACCTATTACTGCACCAGGTGGGACCCACAGTGATACGCGCCATGACAAGATCCCAGGAGGGGAGAGTCCCCCCGGAATGAGGCGGCTACGTCTCTTCCCTGTTACAATCTTCCTGCCCTCTCCCAAGGCGCCTGAGATTTTCCCCCTTTGCGCTGGAAGCAAGGTTTATAACCAATGCATACAGAAAGTCAAAACGCTTAATCTCAATGGGATTGGAATCACATCGTTACTTACATCATCATCCCTGTGAGTGTAGAAAGTGCGCACACACACACACACACACACACACACACACACACACACACACACACACACACACACACACACACACACACACACACACACACACACACACACACCCCAGATCTCATTCCTTCCAGTAGAGGGAGCAGTGATACAAGCAGAGAGAAAGCGAGAGAGAATGAGAATGCTCTTGTATTCCGAAACTCTGTAAAGGAACAAGTGAGTTTTTTTCTCTCTCATAGAATCATGATTTGATATCGGATGAGACTCGAGGTACAGCTAATCCGGTATCCTACTCCAACGGTAGCTGATGTTTCAGAGGAAGGTTGTTTGCAGTGTTGTTGTAGCCCTGATGGTCCCAAAAATATTAAGATACACAAGGTGGATGAGGTAATATCTGCTACAGAAACAACTTCTAATGGTGAAAGAGACACGTGTTTGAGCAACACAGAGCTTCTCTGCAGGTCTGGAAAAGGTCAGACCCGAAGAAGACCTCTGTGTAGCCAGACAGCTTGTCTCTTTCTTTATTAATTAAAAAAAAATGAGATAACTGACAAGGTAGCCTGGGTGGGGTGGGGTGGGGGAGGAGGGAAGGACAAGGCCACATTGCTTATTGTAGACACTCTACAAATCAAAACTGTTTGAATGACAGCCTTCTGTTGCTTGGGCCATCTTCTGGGGTGAAGTGGCTGAGTGCCCGGAGCCTTCCACCCTGTGCGTTCTTGGGTGTCTGGGTGAGGCAGGGCTGCCCAGAGGATTCAGGGGGCCTGGGGCAAAGCAATTTTGGGGCCCCTTCCATAAAAAAAGTGGCAATACTATAGAATACTATATTCTCATGGGGGCCCCTGTGGGGCCCGGGGAAAATTGCCCCACTTGCCCCCCTCCCCCCCCCGGCGGCCCAGGGAAAAATAAACATTTAAAAACCTTCCGCATCTCAGCACAAACCCAGTTTTGAGAAAACTTCACTGCAGGGAGCTGGTCATTCCTCCCAGGGGTCCGAAAGTGTCAGGAGGACCCAGCGCCCTGTGCCCGGCGCTGCACAGACACACAGGACGGGACAGTCTGACTCCCGCACCCGGAGCCCTGGGGCGAGTCAGTCAGATCCCTGGCAGCAGGAGTGTGTGTCTCTTATAAAGCGGGGGCATGCAAATGAGGGAGACAGTTTCCTGTTTAAATTGGTGCCCCTCTCTGCCCAGGCTGCACCCAGAGACACAATCCGCACCCCCTGGGTCTGTGCAGTTACCAGCCAGTCCCCTCGAACAGCAGGAAACATGAACATTTTGCTCCTTGTAATTTTTGCTGTAGCAGCTTTGGAAGGTATTTTCCTCCTCTGAATAACTTGCACAGTTAGAAGGATATTGTGTTATCGCTGTTTTTATACCGATATTTACAACCTGTCTTTATTCCCAGGTGCCTGGTCCCAGTCACTGGCGGAGTCCGGAGGGGATGTGAAAAAGCCCGGAGACTCTCTCCGCCTCTCCTGCAAAGCCTCTGGGTTCACCATCCGCAGCTACGGGATGAGCTGGGTCCGCCAGGCTCCCGGGAAGGGGCTGGAGTGGGTCGCCTACATTTACAGCTCCAGCATACACTACAGTGACTCGGTAAAAGGGAGATTCACCGTCTCCAGAGACAATCCCAACAGCCTGTTGTATCTGCAGATGAACAGCCTGAAGCCCGAGGACACCGCCCGGTATTACTGTACGGGAGACACTCACAGTGAGGGGAATCCCATCAGGGCTAATACAAAAACTCGAGTGGCAGAACCAAACTTCTCCCATGCACCGCGTGGGGGCAGCACTTCCACAAACAATCCAGCACTGGGCACAGGAACGGGATCTACAACCAGAGTGAAAAACAAATCAGTCCTCAGGTTTCAGAGCTCAATATCTATATAGAGAATCATAGCACCCTGGGATTGGAAGGGACCTCGAGAGGTCATCTAGTCCGGTCCCCTGCACTCATGGCAGGATTCAGTGTTATCTAGACCATCCCCGACAGGTGTTTGTCCAACTTGCTCTTAAAAATCTCCAGGGACGGAGATTCCACAACATCCCTGGGAAATTTATTCCAGTGCTTAACAACCCTGACAGTTTGGAAGTTTTTCCTAATGTCAAACCTCCCTTGATGCAATTTAAGCCCATTGCTTCTTGTCCTATCCTCAGAGGTTAAAGAGAATAATTTGTCACCCTCCTCCTTGTACTCCTCCTTTTATGTACTTACCAACTGTTATTACGTCCCCCTCAGTCGTCTTTTCTCCAGACTAAACAAACTCGATTTTTTTCAATCTTCCCTCATAGGTCATGTTTTCTAGACTTTTAGTTATTTTTGTTGCTCTTCTCTGGACTTTTTCTAATTTGTCCACATCTTTCCTGAAATGTGACGCCCAGAACCGAAAACAATATTTCAGTTGATGCCCAATCAGTGTGGAGCAGAGCGGGAGAATTAAGTGGCTTGTTTACAACACTCCTGCTAATAGATCCCAGACTGATGTTCGCTTTTTTTAACAGTATTACATTGTTGACTCATATCAAGCTTGTGATCCCCTATGACCCCCAGATCCCTTTCCACAGTTCTCCTTCCTAGGCAGTCATTTCCCATTTTGTATGTGTGCTACTGATTGTTCCTTCCTAAGTGGAGTAATTTGCATTTGTCCTTATTGAATTTCATCCTATTTACTTCAGACCATTTCTCCAGTTTCTCCAGATCATTTCTAATTATAATCCTATCCTCCAAGCACTTGCAACTCCTCCCAGCTTGGTATGATTCGCAAACCTTAGAAATGTCCTCTTTATGCCATTATCTAAATCACTGATGAAGACATTGAACAGAACCAGACCCAGAACTGATCCCTGCGTGCAGGGCTGGCTCTAGGTCTTTTGCCTCCCCAAGCAAAAAAAAAAATCCCCCCCCCCGTTTTGGCTTTTACACATTTGCACTTTGCAATGTTGTTGTTTTGTTTGTTTGACTGGGTGCGGTACTGATGCAGCATTGGGCAACGACTGCATCTGAATCTGCTGGAGCCGGGTGTATCTGCCTGAATTTCTTATTGAGACAGAGGAGCTGAAAAGCCCCACGGGCCACTAGAGCGCCTGA
This sequence comes from Malaclemys terrapin pileata, assembly GCF_027887155.1. Classification (NCBI taxonomy): domain Eukaryota; kingdom Metazoa; phylum Chordata; order Testudines; family Emydidae; genus Malaclemys; species Malaclemys terrapin. The sequence continues at coordinate 49,225,177 of NC_071516.1, forward strand.
GAAACTCGTGTGCCTGGGATATGTGCGCAGGGGAAATACAGACTAGAGAGGGACATTTCCAGAGGCTTAAATCCCCGCGTGCTTTGCTGCCTCGTGTCACGCCTGGGTCTCTTGAAGGAAGGCTGCGGGGTTGTGCAGCCGCGGTCGGAGGCTGAGCGAGAGCCCTCAAAAGGGGACAGTTATCTCCTGAGACAGCCCTGGGCTTTCCTGGGCACGCTCCGTAGTTCAGTCTTACTAGGAGCTGGGCTGCTGCTTCCGAGCGCTTTCTGCTCCTTTCCCTCCTTTCAAATGAGCCTGACGTTCCCCAGATCATTCACTGACATGGGTGAGGAGCGTGCTGGAGAATTGCCTGCTGTCCGACGGGGGCTAATCCCGACACGGCCACTTGATCAGAGGGTCGGGTCATTATCTTTAAAAAGTTGTGCTGAATGAAAGGATTTCTCCCGGCTCAGATTCGTTCCCAAGGGGGCGGGGGAGGGAGAGAAGAAGGGGAAAGCCGGGCGAACCCTTGAAGGGGTATATCATGGCGCTCTCTACCGGTGCATCTCCCTGAGCCCCACCGGCTGTACGGCAACGCAGGGTGACCTGGCGGGCAGCACTGACGGTGTTATGGGCTGCTCGGCAAGGTTTTATTATTATAACATCTACTTGAATACTGATGCACAAGCAACACACACACACAAATGCATATTTGCAAGGTCCTATTTTCTCAAGTCAAGAGCACACTCAGACACAAACACACACACATATTTATACTCTCAGTTGCTCTTCGTCCTTCCAATAACAGGCTGCAGGGACACACAGATACAGTCACACACGGTCCACTAAGCAGGGGGCCGCAACACCCAAACAATCGCACCTATGCCAAGAAGAAACCGATCTTATTCCACGCAGGCTCAGCAACTCACGGACCCCACCAGTGGTTCGCGCAGGTCTCGGCGCTCAGACTGAGGGGTCAGTCGAGTAGGTGGGAGAGTTAACGGGTTTTAAGCTCCATGGCAGTGTATTGACTATATGTAAAAGTGTTTGGTGGCCCCGTGCCCCACAAATACAGGAATTCTGTCTCTCACCCCGTGTAAGACGCAGGTCTGTGCAACGAGGGGATTCCGGTCAAGTCACAGCCCACCCTGCCCTGCCCATTCACCTCCCACCCCGCTGGGCGAAACCCACATGCAAATCCCTGCCCTGCTAAACACCAACCCCGGATCCCACGAGCCTCAGGCACCGCGCCGCTCTGGCCCGTTTCTTCCTGCTGCAGGGTATCCCCTTCCTCCCACACCTCGCAGAAATGGCGTTGCTGCTGCTGGGGTTTCTTTTCTGCCTCTTGGCGGCTCCCTTCTGTGAGTATCTCGGGGACACGCAGCCCCCGCTCTCCTCCCTGCCCGCAGTGCAGCGTGGAGCGTCACTTCTCCTTTTCTCTCCTTCGCCAAGGTGTCCGCTCACAGATCCAGCCGGTCCCGTCTGCCCCGGGAGTGGTGAAGCCCGGAGAGTCCCTCACAGTGACTTGTACCGTGTCGGGGGACTCCATCGCTACCCGCGCCTGGTGGAACTGGGTGTGCGAACTCCCTGGCCGAGGGCTGCAATGGGTAGGGCGCATCCATTTCTCCGGGAGCACGAACTACGCCCCCGACCTGCAAACCCGAGCGAACATCTCCAAAGATGACGCCAAGAATGAGTATTACCTGCAGCTCCGCTCCCTGACCGCTGCGGACACCGCCACCTATTACTGCACCAGGTGGGACCCACAGTGATACGCGCCATGACAAGATCCCAGGAGGGGAGAGAGTCCCTGAATGAGGCAGCGCTGTCTCTTCCCTGTTACAACCTTCCTGCCCTCTCCCAAGGCGCCTGAGATCTTCCCCCTTTGCACTGATAGCTCGTTTCCAATCCTGACAAATTGCCAGTTGCTGTTTCCTAATTAGCTCGAATCTTCATTGGCCGGGAGGAAGTGTGATTCGGGGATCAGGGACCTGGCCAGAGGCACATCTGTCCTGTTTATTGCTCTGCAAGACCTGAGGCAAATCACTTAGAGACAGATTTTTAAAGGTATTTGGGCGCCTAATAATTCCCGTTGAAATACCTTTTAAAATCTGGCCATTCATTAGGCTCTGTGACTGCCCCTCCCACCCACCCCCCCGGGCTACCAGACAAATCAGAATCCTGAGCTTCTCCTGATGAAAAGAGCCAGGCCCCAGAGAAATCTCCACCTACAACCAGAATTACTTTATCAGTTAATTTACCAGTTCTCCCTGCAGCTCCGCTCCCTGGCAGGTGTAGGCACCGCCACCTATTACTGCGCCAGGCAGACACAGTGACACAGAGCAAAGCAGGGACCCATGCAAATCAATGGGACATGGATTCTGACCAGACTTTCTGGCCTCTATCTTGCTGTAATTTATCTGTCAAGAGGAAGGGAAACACAAACACAAGAAATTTGCACTAGATGGAAATGAAGGGACATCTTCTGCTTCCCCTTTCCATTCCCTCCTCTCCCCAAATAGACTCCTTCTGTGCTAAACAGTCCTGAGAATCTTGGCACGGTGACCTTAAAGAATCAACAGCTGTCGCTCCCTGGGGACTATTCTACAAATATCAATTACTCTGAATTAATATAAATCAGTTTAGTTAAATGGATGCCACTTTTGTTTGTGCACGCTCTTATTTCAGTTTCAAATTCGTTCCAGCGGTTCAGCTTGGGAGCCAGGAAAAATGCTGGAAGCAAAGTTTATAACCAAAGTGTAAGAGTATCCACATACAGAAAGTCGAAACGGTTAATCTCAATGGGATTGGAATCACATCGTTATTTACATCATCATCCCTGTGAGTGTAGAAAGTGTACACACACATACACACACACACCAGATCTCATTCCTTCCAGTAGAGGGAGCAGTGATACAAGCAGAGAGAAAGCGAGAGAGAATGAGAATGCTCTTGTATTCCAGAACTCTGTAAAGGAACAAGTGAGTTTTTTTCTCTCTCATAGAAACATGATTAGATCTCAGATGAGACTTGAGGTCCAGCTAATCCGGTATCCTACTCCAATGGTAGCTGATGCTTCAGAGGAAGGTTGTTTGCAGTGTTGTTGTAGCCCTGATGGTCCCAAAAATATTAAGATACGCAAGGTGGGTGAGGTAATATCTGCTACTGAAACAACTTCTAATGGTGAAAGAGACACGTGTTTGAGCAACACAGAGCTTCTCTGCAGGTCTGGAAAAGGTCAGACCTGAAGAAGACCTCCATGTAGCCAGACAGCTTGTCTCTTTCATCAACAGAAGTTGGTCCAATCACAGATATTATTTCACTCACTTTGTCTCTCAGAGAGAAGGTGGATGATAATCTGAGCCACACACAGGTTTTACTAAAACAGACACTAAACCTCAAAGATTACTTATGGGCTTGTTGCAGGAATCATCGGGTGAGGTTCAATGCCTTGTGTTAAGCAGGTCAGGCTAGATGATGGGATCCCTTGGTAGTCCCATCTGGCCTTAATATCTATGAATCTATGAAAATTACTGAAATGTTCCCAATGTGATTGCAAATGAAATGAAATTACATGAAAACTCAATGGAATTTTACATTCAATGAGATTTGGCTGCCTAACTCCCTTAGGTCTGTCTGGGGGAAAAAGCCATTGAATTATAATAATTAACACAAGAATTCAGGCTCACACCTTCTGTTTAACCTTCAGTGTTTGGACACCACCTGCAGCAACGTTTCCTGACAGCTGCAGACACGGCCACCTATTACTGTGCCAGAAGGAGCCCAGTGACAGAGAGCAAAGAAGCGACTCATACAAAAAAGATGAAGCCAGTAAACAATAGTGAGGTCAGAGTTATGGAGACAGTTAAGCCACCCAGAGGGAGACACACACACAGTAAATTGAATCTGAAAAGGCATATATATATGAAGAGATTTTCCCCAGAGAATCCAGAACTTACCCCCTTTTCCTGCCCACCGTTTGCCTTTCAGCTACCACAGGATCTCGTCAAACTCCCTGAGCAAATACATGTATTTCAATGGTTACATGAACAGGCAGGGGAAGATTAATGGAAATGTAAAGTTACACAAAATCACTCAGGGCCCAAAATCAGCACAACACATCTCATTCCTGCCTTAGGGGTCAGCAGTGTTTCTCCCACCCTCCCTCACTCCCAGGCAGTTCTTCTACATGAAACACACCTCGGAATACGGCGCTGGGTTTCTCCCCGGCCTGCGGGTCAGATTCTGCCCTGTGTCCTGCCACCACAGCCTGTGTCCTGACAAAGCCCAGGGGCTGCATCTTCTCTCCATTCCCTTTTCCTTCCCTCTCACCACAGCTGCTTTTCAGGCTCTGCGGCCTAAACCCGCCCTTCCCCCACGTTCAGCTGCTGCTCCTTCCCCATCTGACATCAGGGGGAGGGATAGCTCAGTGGTTTGAGCATTGGCCTGCTCAACCCAGGGTGTAGGGTTACCATACGTCCGGATTTTCCCGGACATGTCCGGCTTTTTGGGCCTCAAATCCCCGTCCGGGGGGAAATCCCAAAAAGCCGAACATGTCCAGGAAAATCAGGACATGCGGGGCTGGGGGTGCTGGGCTGGGGGCCGGGTCGGGCCCGGCGGTGCTGGGCCGGGGGCTGGGGGCCGGGCCCGGCGGTGCTGGGCCGGGGGCCGGGCGCTGGGCCGGCGGTGCTGAGCCGGGGGCTGGGCTAGCAGTGCTGAGCCGGGGGCCGGTGCTGAGCCAAGGGCCGGGCGCTGGGCCGGCGGTGCTGGGCCGGGGGCCGGGCTAGCGGTGCTGAGCCGGGGGCCGGTGCTGAGCCGGGGGCCGGGCGCTGGGCTAGCAGTGCTGAGCCGGGGGCCGGGGGCCGGGCTAGCAGTGCTGAGCTGGGGGCCGGTGCTGAGCCGGGGGCCGGGCCGGGGGCCGGGCCGGCGGACCTGAGCCGGGGGCTGGGCCGGCGGTGCTGGGCCGGGGGCTGGGCTGGGGGCCGGGCCGGCGGTGCTGAGCCGGGGGCCGGGCTGGGGGGTGCTGGGCCAGGCCGGCAGCGCTGGGCGGGCCGGGACTGGAACCCCAGGGCCTGAGCCGAGCCAGGCTGGAGACGCCAGGGGGGGCCAGACTGGGCCGCGCCTCCTCCCCCCACCCACCCCCAGCTTACCTGCTGCCTGCTTCAGGCTTCCCGCGAATCAAATGTTCGCGGGAAGCAGGGGAGGGGGCGGAGTTGGGGCGGGGATTGTGGGGAAGGGGTGGAGTTGGGGCGGGGCCGGGGCCCCGTGGACTGTCCTCTTTTTGAACACTCAAAATATGGTAACCCTAGGGTTGTGAGTTCAATCCTTGAAGGTGCCACTTAGGGATCTGGGGCAAAATCAGTACCTGGTCCTGCTAGTGAAGGCAGGGGGCTGGACTCGATGACCTTTCAAGGTCCCGTCCATTTCTAAGAGATGAGATATCTCCATTAATTAATAAAATTCCCATGAGAGTGTCATTTCCCTGGGCCCATTTATATCTATCTAACTGCTTGAGTTCGGAGTATAATGTTTTCACCCGTGTAGTTATAACAGCGCAAGGCCTACTTTGGATGAGGTTATGCCAGTGTAAAGGTACCTTACTCCACTCTAGTTTGTCCTCTTTCTCCTCTGGGTCATGAGCAGCATTTTGTCAGCTTCTCCGAGGACGTCCCGGCGTTTGACAGAAAGAGCATAATGTATGGCCCAGACTATTGGCTGTCCCTGAGCCATTCCCTGCTTTTCTCAGCAATGTCCCGAACCGCAGAGCTTGGAAGGGAGTCACCGGACACTTTACAGGCCAGGGTAAGGGACTGTCTGGGTTCAGCCTCACACACACCTACACACAGAGCAAGTTTCACTCCCCACAGCAGCGCACAGCAGTGTGTGTCTCTCTCACACTGTCTCTCCCCCTCACAGGTGTCTCTGCTACAGGAAAAGCACCGGACACTAGGGTGATGCGTTTCCCCCGAGCGTGTGCTCTAGACTGTTCCTGGGTTACTGCCGTCACGGCCTTTACTCTGACAGAGCCCACAACCCGCACAGTCCCTCCGTGCCCAGCTCTCTCCCTTTCCCTGAAGCGGTTCCTCACACTGTGGTGCCTGGAACCAGCCGCTGGCTCCCCACAGCTGCGGCTCCTTCCCCATCCAACACTCCCGGGAGAGTCTCACGTCTCTGGACATCTCCTCTCTCTTGTTTCTATTGTTCAGCTCTGCCCGGGGCATTCGGCAGCAGGCGCGGCTGGAAGGATGGATTCAAACCCCCAGTGTAGGGACCCGATCCACAGTCCCTTGCTTCCCTGAAGGGCTCCAATGAAGGTGACTTGACTTTGGGCCACCGCTGACAGGAAGGGGATGTGTGACTCTGCTTCCAACAGACAGCGCTCCCTGCCTGGCGGTGTCCCTCCCTTTATACCCGCTGGGGAACCCGCATGCAAATCCCTGCCCTGGGGGGTTACTGTTAAATACCAACCCCTGGTTCTAGCAGCCTCAGTCTCTCCCCAGACACAGAGCTGCCCGGTCCTGTCCGCTGGGGAGTTTCCCTCATTTTACAAAAAGGAGAATGAAATCTCTGTGGCTTTTTCTTTCCTTGTTCTCCGCCTTCACCTGTGAGTGTCTATCGGACAGCGGGAGAATTGGGGACAGATGCACAGATTCGTTCGGTGACTAATTTCCTTCATGTTTTGTTTCTCTTTCCCTAGGTGTCATCTCTCAGGTGCAGCTGGTCCAGTCCGGCCCGGGGGCGGTGAAGCCTGGAGAGACCCTCGCACTGACCTGCATTGTCTCGGGTGTTTCCATCACTAGCAGCAGCTACGCCTGGAACTGGGTCCGGCAGCCCCCCGGGAAAGGGCTGGAGTGGGTAGCACGTATATACCCACACGATGGGAGAAAGTGGTTTGCCGCATCTCTCCAAAGCCGGACCACCATCTCTTCGGACACCTCCAAGAACCAGTTCTCCCTGCAGCTGGCCTCCCTCACAGCTGCAGACACCGCCACGTATTACTGTGCCAGAGACACACAGCGACACAGAGCAAAGCGGGGCTGGTACAAAAAGGGGAAGCGGATTGTCTAGAGTCACTCGGGGCCCTGTCACACTCACGTCTCCATTAGAAGCAGGGTGAGACACTGGTCACAAGGGGTTTAGGAGGTGGAAATCGGGGAGGGAAAATTCCTCGTCTCCTCACTCAGCTCCTGGTAACATGGACACACAGAGATCCCATCTCATGGCCCCCCAGGGGGGATCAATCAGACAAGCACCGGCAGGTCGCGTTCCCATCGGTGTGGGAGGTTTGATAGCTATCGATATACAAATATCAATACAAATACAATATACACATATTTATGTGTATCTATTCAATATATTTAGTGTGTATCTCTATGTGTAGACACACACTAAACATTTCCCGTCATTCACACCACTGTGGCTCTTTCGGGTAATGTTGGTCACTAATTCAGCTCCTTAACCCCTGAGGTTTGACTATCACTGGTTCAAGTCCAGAAGGAGAAGGTTTAATATCCCCGCCAGTCATATTCTACCCCCTATCCAGTGTGTGTCCCAGGCAGCCCCGACCCTGACCAATCATAGGACTCCTTTGGATACAGCCCAGAAGCTGCCGCTTTCCTGTCTGCCAACTTCCCGGCCTCCCTCGAGCCATGAGAGCTGTTTGCTGGTGTTACTTGGGCAAATCCAACCTTTCTTCCTCTCCCAGTTAGACAGCCTGGCCTCTTAGCTAGAGACCCAGACAGAGAGAGCTGGCCCTCACCCTCCCGTCCCGGGCCCGGGCCCCCTTTACCCAAATCCCTGCTTCACTTTCTGAATCCTCTTGCTTCCCCTTTGCTGGTTCCTCCTGCGTTTTATGTGATCATCTGCCTCTTTACAACCATGTATTTTTATCAATACATTAGAAGCAAGAGGAAGACCAAAGACAGGGTAGGCCCACTGCTTAGTGAAGAGGGAGAAACAGTAACAGGAAACTTGGAAATGGCAGAGATGCTTAATGACTTCTTTGTTTCAGTCTTCACCGAGAAGTCTGAAGGAATGCCTAACATAGTGAATGCTAATGGGAAGGGGGTAGGTTTAGCGGATAAAATAAAAAAAGAACAAGTTAAACATCACTTAGAAAAGTTAGATGCCTGCAAGTCACCCGGGCCTGATGAAATGCATCCTAGAATACTCAAGGAGCTAATAGAGGAGGTATCTGAGCCTCTAGCTATTATCTTTGGACAGTCATGGGAGACGGGAGAGATTCCAGAAGACTGGAAAAGGGCAAATATAGTGCCCATCTATAAAAAGGGAAATAAAAACAACCCAGGTAACTACAGACCAGTTAGTTTAACTTCTGTGCCAGGGAAGATAATGGAGCAAGTAATTAAGGAAATCATCTGCCAACACTTGGAAGGTGGTAAGGTGATAGGGAATAGCCAGCATGGATTTGTGAAGAACAAATCATGTCAAACCAATCTGATAGCTTTCTTTGATAGGATAACGAGCCTTGTGGATAAGGGTGAAGCGGTGGATGTGGTATACCTAGACTTTAGTAAGGCATTTGATACGGTCTTGCATGATATTCTTATCGATAAACTAGGCAAATACAAATTAGATGGGGCTACTATAAGGTGGGTGCATAACTGGCTGGATAATCGTACTCAGAGAGTTGTTATTAATGGTTCCCAATCCTGCTGGAAAGGCATAACGAGTGGGGTACCGCAGGGGTCTGTTTTGGGACCGGCTCTGTTCAATATCTTCATCAACGACTTAGATATTGGCATAGAAAGTACGCTTATTAAACTGGGAGGGATTGCAACTACTTTGGAGGACAGGGTCATAATTCAAAATGATCTGGACAAATTGGAGAAATGGTCTGAGTTAAACAGGATGAAGTTTAACAAAGACAAATGCAAAGTGCTCCACTTAGGAAGGAAAAATCAATTTCACACATACAGAATGGGAAAAGACTGTCTAGGAAGGAGTACGGCAGAAAGGGATCTAGGGGTTATAGTGGACCACAAGCTAAATATGAGTCAACAGTGTGATGCTGTTGCAAAAAAAGCAAACATGATTCTGGGATGCATTAACAGGTGTGTTGTGAGCAAGACACGAGAAGTCATTCTTCCGCTCTACTCTGCTCTGGTTAGACCTCAGCTGGAGTATTGTGTCCAGTTCTGGGCGCCGCATTTTAAAAAAGATGTGGAGAAACTGGAAAGGGTCCAAAGAAGAGCAACAAGAATGATTAAAGGTCTTGAGAACATGACCTATGAAGGAAGGCTGAAAGAATTGGGTTTGTTTAGTTTGGAAAAGAGAAGACTGAGAGGGGACATGATAGCAGTTTTCAGGTATATAAAAGGGTGTCATAAGGAGGAGGGAGAGAACTTGTTCACCTTAGCCTCTAAGGATAGAACCAGAAACAATGGGTTTAAACTGCAGCAAGGGAGGTCTAGGTTGGACATTAGGAAAAAGTTCCTAACTGTCAGGGTGGTTAAACACTGGAACAAATTGCCTAGGGAGGTTGTGGAATCTCCGTCTCTGGAGATATTTAAGAGTAGGTTAGATAAATGTCTATTAGGGATGGTCTAGGCAGTATTTGGTCCTGCCATGCGGGCAGGGGACTGGACTCGATGACCTCTCGAGGTCCCTTCCAGTCCTATAATCTATGAATCTATGAATCTATGAATCTATGAATCTATGGGATTTATTTCCAAATTCTCTTTCCAACCACACTCAAATTACATCAACTATTCAAAACGCGCCCAAATCCAGTGGGTTTGGGGATCCCAATTCCCTTAAAGCCTGTTCCAAAGCCCCACCCATATCTGCAAATTTCACATTAGCCACACACCTGCCCCCCACCCCGGTGTACAACACTCAGGAGATGGACTCCGCTTCCTCGTGCTGCGCACAGAAATGTGGACCCGGGGACTCAACTCACCAATGGTTACATGAATGGTTAGATACTCTGGGCCTGGTTTCCAAAAGATGCTCAGCGCCTGTATCTCTGAGTGACCCCAGTCACAGCTGTGGGCGATTATCCACTTCTGGGAATCCGGCTCCCTGTGACTCGCGTTGGGCACTGAACAATTCACACTCCCAAACTCAGAACCGGAGTAGGAAACGTTGCCCCAGGGGAGCCCATGTCAGAGGCGCTAAGCGGGCACTGCTCTGCCTGAACTCAGTGAGAGCTGTCGGGGCCCAGCACCTCCAAAATTCATCCCTCCCGCTGCAGTCAGTTATGTGAGGAAGGGTAGGATTAGGGGAAAGGCGCGGGGCTGGGTTAAGAAGATTCGGGTTCAGATCTGGTCTCTGCCAGACACTGCCTGAGACAAAGTGGGTAACTCAGCTCGTCTCTCTCCTGCCCAGTCCCCATCTACAAACACCCCCCTTCCCACTCGGGCGTCACTCCCACAACCCGCCAGCCATGCATGAGGCCTTTTCTAAGCAGCAGCAGCTGCAGCTCTGGATGCGGCCAGATGGGGGCGCTGCTCCCAAGCAGAATGGAATTCCACCGCCAAGAAAAAGAACATTATCTCTTATCGCCCCCCACCCAGAGGAGGGCAGATTGACGACTCTAAAGACGAGACAGGCACCTATCAATGGGGACAAGATAGCTGTGATCGAAACCAGCATGGGATAACTCCCTGAGAGACTTAATGAAAGAACAAGATAAAGGATGAGAAGAACAATTTAAGAAAACAAGCACTCATCAAATGACAATTGATTACAGCATGACAGTGCAAAACTCATTGGTCCCAATGAAGGAAAATCACTATATAAACAGGGGGCCTTGCCATGAAACTTTGGGTTCGTCTTGCTAAGACTTCCCCGGAGCATCGTGTTGCGACCAACAGAACCCGGCTCCTATCTGCCTGTGATCAACCTAGCTGGCCACTAGATTGATCCAGACTCTGGATTGGTAACTATAACATCGACTGACGGGACGGTGTGTGTGTGACTGAATGCATATGCTAATTGTTGTATTTCCAATAAATGTGGCGTATTGTCTTTTCCCCTGAAAAAGATCCCGTGTGCTTCTTATAAGCATAACACACAGACACTGGGATCAGCTCTGCAAGGGGAGCACTCACCTAGGGAATTGCCCAGCATTCACGTGCACACCCCCCCCCCGAAGTGTAAACCCAAAATTGTGTCATCTTGTGCTGCACAGAGAACTGCACAGTGTAAGATCATTGACATTCGCTCCCTCTCTCAATGTGGAGGAAGATTTGCACAGATTTTTGTCTCCAGTTGTGAATTCCACAAATTGGTTTTAGAGAAAACAAAAATAAGTTTATTAACTACAAAAGATAGATTTTAAGTGATTATAAGGGATGTTACTCGTTAAACCAGTAACACCCAGGGAAACTGAGTCCCACTCCGACTGCATGCCTACCATTGGAAAACAAGGAAAAACCAAGAAAATCCCCCACTTGGTCACAATACACAAATTCAGTCAAAATGAGGGTCTGCATAATCTGATGTGCCAGAGGAATTATGTCAAACAAAAATAAAATAATGTAACGGCACAGAGATGGAAAGATGAAATGGATATAAAGAGAAAGAAAAAGTCAACACACTATGTGTGTGTGTGTGTGTGTGTGTGTGTTCTCTGTACACAAAGGTATAAACAGACACAAAGTGAGAAGATCTCACTACCTCCATCAGGGGGCGGCACACAGAGAGAAAGAGAGAGCGTGTTTCACAAACACACAGAACTGGGCTCTCCCCCTTCACCAGGGACGGTCAGTGAAAAACACAAGCATTCAGACACATCTATCTACGTGCACAGACAGCAATTCTCATTTCCTCTGGCAGGGGGCAGGAATTACCTGTGAACATTCACTGCTGGCGCGTTGCCAAGCATCCAGTAATCACTGGGGGAAATCCACTGGTTTGTGCCGTGCAGGAGGTCAGAATAGCGGGTGCAAATGGTCCCTTCTGGGCTAAATATAATATGAAGCTATTAACTCAAAAGTGACATTAACTACAAGCTGCTACTTTCCCTTCCAGGTTACTCTTAGGACTCCCTGAGTGCAAAGTTCTTCATCGCATAAAACCCCAAGCCTGCCTCGTCCCTTTGTGTCTCCATTTCCTCCTCCCTCACTACCCCTGTTTGTCTGTATCTGCTACCGAATGCCCAGTGAACTAAAATAAATTCACACTGTGTAGAGGTCAAGCCTAGGAGTTTATTATGTACAGCTCTGACGGAGTGTCACCTGGCTTATTAGGCTCAGAGACACTGTCAATTGGTTGATTACAATGGAATATATGGATTTTCCCTGGGTGGGGAAAGTGACAGGGTAGGCAGTTCTACGACCCCTAATAGGTTTTGCAGCAAGACAAGATAGCACAGTAGCCACTGGTTTACAGGTTACATAATGTCTCCGCCCATGGTCTCAAGTTAACAAGTTAACATTTAATTAATACTTTGATAAATGTATTACTATAATATATATATATATGTTGAATTCTGATTTGGGATCCATATAGAATGAAGCAACTCCTCTGACTGTCCAACAGATACATTCCTAGGGATTAAAGCAAAGAAACAGTGAAAGTATATAGCAATAAAGATCATCTCCTTTGTGTCTTAAGGCAGGCACTGGTCCCTGGGAAAGGGAGGTGGGAGGAGGCCATATCTTATACTAACATGTTCCAACCTCTCATCAACTCAGGATTGGAGATGTGGGAAGAACATCTCCCTACAAGAGAAACTAACACAACAGACACAGGGCTTCTTTGGTCAATCTGCAACTCTGACTAAGACACAATTATTCAGTTATTGCTCCAACATCTGGCAATTTTGCTGACCAGGCTTATCTTAGCAAATGCAAGGTTATCTTTTGTTTTTTCTGCCTTTTCCGAGCTAATCACCATTCGCTAGGCCTCTGGTCTCTTGACCAAACTCTGGACTTTGGGCCTGGAAAAGAGCTGGCACAATTCATATACCAAGTTATTACCTAAGCTGCACATGGATTTTAACCCTTCATCTCTCCACACCTGCACCACTTTCCCCGTTGGATATATCTACAATGTCACTTATTAACTAATCCATATTACACAGAGGAATCACCTTCCCCTTTGCTCATCCCCCCTAACAGCTCATTTCTACTGACTGCTTCTGTGCACTGGTTATGTTTCTCGGAGATGCCCAATGCATTTCTCAGCAGCCACTGTTGGAGGTTGGGATTCACAGACCCAGTTAAGCCCTGTCCTAAGGCACATTACACTGAGTGGAAAGTGCGTCATAAGGTTCAGTGACCTCTCCAGCCCAGCCCAGACCTGATGGAGACGTGTTACTGTCCACTCCACCAACCAATACTCCCAACCTACACGGCTCCTTGTCGCCTTATACCCGCTGGGTGCAACCTGCATGCAAATCCCTACTCACAGGGTTGCTGGTTAAATACCAACCCCAGTTCTAGGAGCCCCAGTCTCTCCACAGACGCAGAACTGCCCGGTCCTGCCCGCTGGGGAGTTCCCCTCATTACATGAAAACAAGAATGAAATTTCTGTTGCTTTTCCTTTCCCTGTTCTCCGCCCCCACCTGTGAGTGTCCATGGGTCAGTGGGGGGAACTGGTGACAGATCTGAGGAGTCTCTCTGTGGCTAATGCCTTTCTTGCTTTCTTTCCCTTTTCCCAGGTGTCCTCTGTCAGGTGCAGCTGGTCCAGTCCGGCCCAGGAGCGGCGAAGCCAGGAGAGACCCTCACCCTGACCTGTGCTGTCTCCAGGTTCTCCATCACTACTCAGTATTACGTTTGGCACTGGATCCGGCAGCCCCCCGGGAAAGAGCTGGAGTGGATGGGGTATGTGTACCCATATAACAGCGGGGAGACAGGCTACGCCCCGTCTCTCCAAGCCCGAATCACCATCTCTGCAGACACCGCCAAGAACCAGTTCTCCCTGCAGCTCCGCTCGCTGACAGCTGCAGACACCGCCACCTATTACTGCGCCAGGAGAGACACAGTGACACAGAGCAGAGCAGGGACTGGCACAAAAAGGGGAAGCGGTTTCCAAATAGCCCAGGGAGGCCCCAGTTACAGGGATAGTGGAGCCCTGCAGAGAAAGAGAGACACACAGTGAACTCACCAGGGACGTCTCTATGTATTTTGCCGCCCCAAGCACGGCAGTCAGGAGGCTTTCGGTGGTGGGTACACCGAAGCCGCGGGACCGGCGGACCTCCCGCAGGCATGCTGCCGAAGGCTCCCTGACTGCCACCCACACAGCGACCGGCAGGCCACGCCCCCGTGGCTTGCCACCCCAAGAACACGCTTGGAGTGCTGGTGCCTGGAGCCGCCCCTGGGCTCAGGGAGGCTGCGGCTTCAGACCCATCCGGCGAGAGAGAGCAGGTGGCCATCCCTGTCCCAGCTGCTGAGTTCCAGGCCAAGCTGCAGAAAGATCCCTCCTTGCAGAAGATAAGGGACCTGGCCAACCTCAGTGCGGTACAGGCCATGGGGAGAGGTTGCTGGAAAAGGTTCCTGTGGGAGAAGGGGTTCCTGTACCGAGAATGGGCTCCCCCAGGGAAAAGGGGTCATGGGGGATCAGGAGGCAGCTGGTGGTACCCCAGAAGTATCGCCGCCAGCTGCTGTACCGGGCCCATGACATTCCCCTCTCAGGGCACCAGGGAACCTGGCGCACCCAGCAGAGGCTGCTACGGGGCTTTTACTGGCCTGGGGTCTTTGCTACTGTCCGACAGTACTGCCGATCCTGTGACCCCTGTCAGAGGGGGAGGAAGGCCTGGGACAAGGGGAAACCGGCTTTAGGACCCTTACCCATCATAGAGGAGCCTTTCCAGAGGGTGGCCAAGGTCAAAAGGGGGCTTTTAACCAAGAGACCCCGAATCACAGCCCTCCAGACTGGAACGCTGGGAGAAGACCCCATCCCAGTGTGAACCCCAGGGGTATTGGGGTGGCAAAAGGGCACAGGCCACATAAACCTTCCCACATTCAGCCTGCAAGCACCATCAAGTACAACAAACCCACGGGAGGGCCTGAAACTGGAAGGGCCTGGTGTAACTCCCACCAAGGAATGGGAGAGATGATGGGGCATCCATGGGAACGTTGGTGGGGTCGAACTTCCCCAGGTCACTGGCTAAAGTGACCCCGCTCAGTTCGGTCTCGAAGGGGGGAGAGATGTGACGAAGTGGGAATGTTCTTAATGTTTCCTCTGAATACTGTGTGAATGCCTCAGTTTCCCCTATGGGGATGAGATTGTTGCAGAGCAAAGGGCCAGTGCACATAAATGGCTGACACTCTGTCTCCTGGCAACTAATGGCCGGGGCCCTTCACCCCAGCAAGGGGATAGCTAAAGGTGTTGGAGACCAAAGAGATCAGGTGACCCCCTGGCCCAGGAAAGGAACAAAGCCCAGAGGAGGAGAGGCTGGAGGGTGAGTCAGTTCGGAGCTGGCTGGGAAAATGGAGGGGAGCCCAGATGAGCCTCTGGCCTCCCAACGGGGCTCTGGCCTCCCTGCCCGCCCCCCAAGATGGATCTAACTGAGGGGGTCCTGTTGTCTGTACCTGCAAGACCTGTCTTGGACTGTGTTCCTGTCATCTAAATAAACCTTCTGTGTTACTGGCTGGCTGAGAGTCATGGTGAATCGCAGGAAGCCGGGGGTGCAGGGCCTTGTTTCCCCCCATACTCTGTGACATAGACCTATCCTCCTCTAGTTCTTTTTTGAACCTAGTTATATATTTTGCCTTCACAGCCCCCTCTGGCAAGGAGTTCCACAGGTTGACTGTGTGTTGTGTGTCTGTTTAAAAAGCCCCCACACAAAGCGTTCCATTTCCCACGTGTTCCTCATTCCTGTCACTGCAACCCCAGCCCAGAAACTGCATCTTCTACTCTCAGGCTCGGTTCCCTCCCCTTTCCCCAAAGATCTTTGTGAGGCCGTGCTCCTAAAACCGGCCTTTCCTCTTTCGTTAGATACTCCGAGGAGAGTCTCAGCGTCGGGACATCCATTCTCTTTATTGTTTCTGTGCCCTGCTGCGATGTTTATTTTACAATCCCAGACAGGAAGAGGGGGGTCTGACTCTCCCATCCCCCACACAGAGCTCCAGCCTCCCGGAAAGCTTTTCCCCACACCCTGTGTTGGGGAAAACCTCACAATTTCCTTGTGTCCTGTCCAGTCATTTCCAGGATTCCTGAGGGTTTACAGGGACATTTAAATGTGAGCGGGGGGGAAGAGGCTGAGCCCTCCCTGCTCAAACAAACCCTCTGTTATCGCCTTCATTCGAGTTCAAAACAACCCCACTTTACACTCCCAAACGCCCAGTGCCAAGATCCCACGGTGATGGGCGCCAGTCTCAGACCCCGGACAGCTGGAACCCGGGCAGTGATTAGGAGGAGCTCGCTAATGCTCTGCTCATCCCCGGCCTGTCGCACAGCTAACGAGGGGAGACTGGCCAATGGGCGCTGGAGATCGCTCCTTGTTCCAGCTCCTTTTCAAGAGGGGCGGGGGAGGTTGGGGTGTTTTATGCAAATCTCAGGCCCCTGTTCCCCGTTTAAAGAGCAGCGCCTGGGTTCTCACCGGGACCCGCCTGCTCAGGGCCTGACTCGCATCTTCATTGGTTTGCGTTTCACTTGAAGACCAGCATGAAATCTTTACTCGTCCTCGTGCTGTCACTGGCTGCTGCCCCGGGTGAGTTCCCAGGGGAGATTTGGGAGAAATGACCCATTCCATAGCAGAAGAATCGGGGCTTTAACACTCCATTTTATTTTCCCAGGTGTCCTCTCTCAGGTGCAGCTGGTCGAGTCCGGCCCGGGCGTGGTGAAGCCCGGAGAGCCCCTCACCCTGACCTGCGCTGTCTCTGGGTTCTCCATTAGCAGCAGCGGCTACAGCTGGGATTGGGTCCGGCAGCCCCCCGGGAAAGGGCTGGAGTGGATGGGATATGTGTATCCTCAGGCCGGGACCACAGGCTCTGCCCCGTCTCTCCAGGGCCGAGTCACCATCTCTGCAGAGCCTGCCAAGAACCAGGTCTCCCTGCAGCTCCGCTCGCTGACAGCTGCAGACACCGCCACCTATTACTGCGCCAGAAACACACACAGTGACACAGAGCAAAGCAGGGACTGGTAGAAAAGCGGGTAGCAGTTTCCAGGCAGACACGCAGGGCATTGAATGACTCACAACTTTCATTATTTGTAGGCGAGGCAGCATCAGATTTTTACTGGTAAAAGGCGGTTAATGTGGATTTAATCAAACACCCCCAAAATATATATTTTCATCCTTAATAATAGAAATTGACAAAGTAAATAAAAAGCTTAAAATTTATAATTCTGTGTAACTATATACAAATCAAAAAATGTTTTCAAAGAAACATAAATGTTGGCTGCCAAATTATTTTTAAGAACCCAAAATCTGCCAAACCTAATTATCTCCCAACTCGGCTGGCGACAGGCCAGTCCTTTTCACAGGACGTTACTTCCAGCCGTTACACATGTCCCAGACCGTCCTTCCATCAACTCGCTGTGGGTAGAGCCGCTCTGGCTGCTAACCCACGGGGAGGGTCTCAAAGGGACACGTGGATCTGGAATTATCAGAATTCAAATTCAGCACAAACAATCTGGGGGAGACACTCACAAAAACGGAGGCACCGGAAGTCATATTTATCCTCCTGGTACAAAATCCCACCGGCCTCGGAATTGCAGCAACCCAGAGCGAGCTGTGCAGGGGCCGAATTGGTGATTCCTGGGTGCTGGGGACATTTATCCCTAATCAACAAACACTTGGGATGGAACAGTCTCAGGGTTTCTCTTCCTCCTCCTGGCTGCCCCTTAGGTGAGAATTTAGAGGAGAACCAGAGAGAGAGACAGGGAAATCATATATCTTATGTGTTAAGTGAAAGGGATTAAGCTTAGGTTGAAAAATAATTCAGAATTGCGGTTAGCGGATAACTATAGGTTTATGAAAACAACAAGGAGTCTGGTGGCACCTTAAAGACTAACAGATTTATTTGGGCATAAGCTTTCGTGAGTAAAAACCTCACTTCTTCAGATGCATAGAGTGAAAGTTACAGATGCAGGCATTATATACTGACACACGGAGAGCAGGGAGTTACTTCGCAAGTGGAGAACCAGTGTTGACAGGGCCAATTCAATCAGGGTGGATGTAGTCCACTCCCAATAATAGATGAGGAGGTGTCAATTCCAGGAGAGGAAAAGCTGCTTCTGTAATGGGCCAGCCACTCCCAGTCCCTATTCAAGCCCAGATTAATGGTGTTGAATTTGCAAATGAATTTTAGTTCTGCTGTTTCTCTTTGAAGTTTTTTTGTTCAATGATAGTGACTTTTAAATCTGTAATAGAATGACCAGGGAGATTGAAGTGTTCACTTACTGGCTTATGTATGTTAACATACATACATAAGTGCCACCAGACTCCTTGTTGTTTTTGTAGATACAGACTAACACGGCTACCCCCGATATAGGTTTATGGTGAGGGTCAGGATTCTAATTCAAATTAGGATCGGGACTAGAGCACGAGACAGAGTTAGGATTAGGAGTAGGGCTACAAATAAATGTAGGGTTAGGTTAGGGTTATGGTTAGCAGAAGGGTATAATGAAAAAATCAAAGGATGGTTTTGGACAGCAGACATAAAATGATTCTTTATCTTGATAGGAAGAAAGAGGACAATACAGGATCAAAATAAGTGGAACTCTTATGCCCTTTGGAGAAGATTTCTAATGTTATTTAATCACCTAGGTCCAAAAAAGGGGGAAGAGGATTCTATGCATTGCAGTGAGACCAGTTTTAATTGGAGTGTTGGATGGTTTTGGACAGCAGAGTTAAAGTGATTCTTTATCTTGCTAGGAGGAAAGTCGACAATATGGAGTCAAAATAAGTAGAACTCTAAAGCAACTAGGACTAGATTTTTAACGTTATTCAATGGCCTAACTCACACCAGATTCAAAGGGAGGTAGGAGCTTCAAGACCTTTACAAACCCTCTGGCCCATTCAAACTCCTCTTCCATATTCCCATAACGCCACCACCTTCCCTAGCCACACAGGATGTTCCCTGGTACCCACAGGGACACACCAATAGAAATTCTCTCCAGGTAGATGAAAATGGGGTGAACCCAAGATATTTTATGACACTCTCCATGAGTCACTTGGTTCAAAGGCTTCCTTGGAGCGCGAACCCAGCGGTAACTCGGGGGGGTTAGGAAGAAACTTCCCCTCTGAGCGGGATATTCCACAATGTTCCACTCGGGGGCAGCCTGAACCACCCTCTGAAGCTTCTGTCACTGGCCGCGGACAAAGACTGATGGACTCTGGGTCAGATCAGCCCCTGCAATTCTAGTGTCTCCTTTTGTGGTGGGAGGGAAAATACCCAGTGATCCGTGGGAGGGGGAGATGAGCTCTCACCCTGCTTTATACCCCAGGGCAGGGCCGACTCTAGGTTTTTTGCTACCCCAAGCAAAAAAAAAAATTTTGCCACCCACTTTGCAATGTTTGTTGTTGTTTTGGTTTGGGTTTTTTGACTGGGTGCGGTACTGATGCAGCATTGGGCAACGACTGCATCTGAATCTGCTGGAGCCCGGTGTATCTGTCTGAATTTCTTATTGAGACAGAGGAGTTGAAACGCCCCATGGGCCACTAGAGCGCCTGAGTAACTCGTGCGCCTGGGATATGTGCGGAGGGGAAATACAGATTAGAGAGGGACATTTCCAGAGGCTTAAATCCCCGCGTGCTTTGCTGCCCCGTGTCACGTCTGGGTCTCTTGAAGGAAGGCTACGGGGTTGTGCAGCCGCGGTCGGAGACTGAGCGAGAGCCCTCAACAGGGGACAGTTATCTCCTGAGACAGCCCTGGGCTTTCCTGGGCACGCTCCGTAGTTCAGTCTTACTAGGAGCTGGGCTGCTGCTTCCGAGCGCTTTCTGCTCCTTTCGCTCATTTCAAATGAGCCTGACGTTCCCCAGATCATTCCCTGACATGGGTGAGGAGCGCGCTGGAGAATTGCCTGCTGTCCGACGGGGGCTAATCCCGACACGGCCACTTGATCAGAGGGTCGGGTCATTATCTTTAAAAAGTTGTGCTGAATGAAAGGATTTCTCCCGGCTCAGATTCGTTTCCAAGGGGGCGGGGGGGAGAGAAGAAGGGGAAAGCCGGGCGAACCCTTGAAGGGGTATTTCATGGCACTCTCTCCCGGGGCGTCTCCCTGAGCCCCACCGGCTGTACGGCAGCACAGGGTGACCTGGCTGGCAGCACTGACGGTGTTATTGGCCGCTCGGGGCTGCCTGCCCGGCCCTGGTAAGTTCTCGGCGGCTTTCTCATTGTTCCTCGTGGGACTCGGGCTGCAGGGCTTTAGGAACATGAAGTCGCTCCTGGTGGACTCCGGGGTCAGGCAGACTTTGTCGCAGTAGCCCGGAGGGCCACTGCCCGCCACATCCAGGCAGTTGCTGGGCACTTTGTTGCCCGAGGAGAGCTGGGGCTTGATGTTGGAATTTTTGAGGACGTCGGCCGGAATGCCACCCCTGGAAATGTGCCGATCCAAGCACCTGCTTGCTTTGCTGGTGCCCAGAGCTGGCCGTGCCTTTGAAATCCAAGTCCTAGTTATCACACCTTGAGAACTGATTCCCCAAATACTCCTCTTCTGCGCTGTGCATTTTTACTTTGGTGTCTGATAAGGGCCACATTCAAACCAGTGAATATTCAAGAAGCCCCAGTTTTATGGACACTTGATCATAGATGGATATTGAGCTCTGAAGCCTAGTGACTGATTTTTATTCACACTGTCTGTAGCTCCCGTTCCTGTGCCCAGGGCTGGATTGTTTGTGGAAGTGCTGCCCCGCGCGGCACACGGGAGAAGGGCGGTTCGGCCGCTCGGGTTTTTGTATGAGCCCTGTCGGGATTCCCCTGTGTGTGTGTGTCTCGCACAGTGATACCGGGCGATGTCCTTGGGCTTCAGGTTGCTCATCTGCAGGTACAACAGGCTGTTGGGGTCATCTCTGGAGACGGTGAAGCGCCCTTTTACCGAGTCACTCTCAGGGCCGGCTCCAGGTTTTTCCCGCCACAAGCAACAACAACAACAACAAAAAACAAACAAACAAAAAAACGGAGTGCTGCCCCTTGAAAAGTGCTGCCCCAAGCACATGCTTGGAACGCTGGTGCCTAGGGCCGGCCCTGGCTTCTGTGCACTGTTTATGTTTCTCGGAGATGCCCAATGCATTTCTCAGTAGCCCTGTTGGAGGTTGGGATTCACAGACTGAGTTGAGCCCTGTCGTAAGGCACTTTATACTGAGTGGAAAGGCTGTCACACAGTTCAGTGACCCCCCCCCCGCCATCCCAGCCAAGACGTGATGAAGACGTGTTACTGTCCACTCCACCAGCCGAGCCGACACTCCCAACCTACACGGCTCCTTGTCGCCTTATACCCACTGGGTGCAACCCGCATGCAAATCCCTCCCCAGGGCCTTGCTGTTTAAAAACGAACTCCTGATTCGAGGAGCTTCAGTCCCTCCAAAACACAGACCTGCCCGGTCCTGGCCTCTGGGGAGTTTCCCTCATTGCATGAAAATGAGAATGAAATCTCTGTGGCTTTTCCTTTCCCTGCTCTCCACCTTCGCCTGTGAGTGTGTTGCCCGCCCTAAAGGGCTCGAGGGGACAACAATGGTCCGTCGCCCGGTGTGCTTGGCACCAATAAAGACACCGAGGGGAGAAAGCAAGCCAAGTTTATTTCAGAGCTCTGAAATGGCACTAGGAGACCAGCATGTCTCAAATCCAGTGCAACAAATACAAACAACTTTTACCTTTTATACTCCAAACTGTTTACATACATCTCTTTGTCTGGCTGTCCCCCCTTACCCCTCCCTTCCAGACAACTGTTACAATAAGCTCTACATAAGCTTGTGAGAAAACTTTCCCAGTCTTTGCGACCTTGAGTTAGACGCCTGCAAACTAACTACCCCGCTTCTTATCTCTATTATTTCTGCTAGTGTGAGTGAAACTGCAGCCATCTGCTAGAAAGCTGACATTACATTTCTGCTTCAGCCTACTTCAGAGCATGTAAACAGTTAGCATAGAAGTAGGTGAGAGTTCCCAAGATGGAGTTTGGGGGTTCAGATAGGCCCAGAGCAAAAGAGCTTCATCGGCACTTGTGGCCTTCCACTCTCCCGAGTTACCTGGTAGCTATGCCTAGTGGACCCCAACAAGTGTCTATGGCACACGTGGGGAAATTCGGGGCAGAACCATACATTATTTCCATGGCTAATTCTCTCTTTGCTCTGCTTTGCTTTTCCCAGGTGTCCACGCCCAGGTGCAGCTGGTCTAGTCCGGCCCGGGAGCAGTGAAACCCGGAGAGACCCTCACCCTGACCTGCGCTGTCTCGGGTGTATCCATCAATGACAGCAGCTACAGCTGGGACTGGTTCCGGCAACCTCCTGGAACAGGGCTGGAGTGGGTGGGAGGGATTTATCCACATGATGGGAGCACAGCCTACACTCCGTCCCTCCAAGTCCAATCCACCGTCTCTGCAGACACTGCCAAGAACCAGGTCTCCCTGCAGCTCCGCTCCCTGACAGCTGCAGACACCGCCACCTATCACTGCGCCAGGAGCTACACAGTGACACAGAGCAGAGCAGGGGCTGGTACAAAAACAGGAAGCGGTTTCCATACACACAATAAGGGCCATTTGAAAGCCCATTCTCCGACTGTGGCTGGACATAAAATATATTTACAGGGGGGAAGTGAATGCAGATACATTCATGTAGAATGGATCCATAAATGGCTATTAGGATGGGCAGGGATGGCATCCCTGGCCTCTGTTTGCAGAAACTCGGAACAGGTGACAGGGGATGGATCATTTGATGATTCCCTGTTCTGTTCATTCTCTCTGGGGCACCTGGCATTGGCCACTGTCAGAAGACAGGATACTGGGATACATGGACCTTTGGTCCGACCCAGTCTGGTCGTTCTTATGTTCTTGTGGGGAGAACCTCACACTGATCTGTGATGTGTCTGATTTATCCAGGTCTACAGTCCTTAGTGGCTGTTTCCATTGGTCATGGATCTAGCAGGGTTGGAGTGGCTGGGATACACTGGCAAAAATCAGACATCAGTAACTCTAGAGGATAGAGTTAGGATTAAGGGTAAGGTTAGAAATAAATGCAGGGTTATGGTTAGGGTTAGGGTTGGGGAAGGGTATAATGAAAAAATCAAAGGATGGTTTTGGACAGCAGACATAAAATGATTCTTTATCTTGATAGGAAGAAAGAGGACAATACAGAATCAAAATAAGTGGAACTCTAATGCCCTTTGGAGAAGATTTCTAATGTTATTTAATCGTCTAGGTCCAAAAAAGGGGGAAGAGGATTCTATGCATTGCGGTGAGACCAGTTTTAATTGGAGTGTTGGATCCTCGCTGTGACAGATACAGTCACATGAAAACAAACTCACCCACAGCGATCATCCCCTCCACAGTAAAGTGAATGTAAACACCATTTGCCAAATTCACACACACACTCACAATCTCACAGATTCACTTATAGACTCACTGAAAGTGAATCGAATATGAACAAAATATATAAAAAAAATTATTAAACTAAACAGACTTTAGGTAATTTCCTTCTACCGCATGCCCTATCCAGAGCAAGGTCTCCCTAAAGTCCCACAATACACTGCCCCAAAATTCTGTTGTGATACACAAATTCAGTCAAAATGTGGGTCTGCATAATCCGACGTGCCACGGGAATTATGTGAAACAGAAATAAAATAAGGTAATGGCACAGACAAGGAAAGATGTAATGGATATGGAGTAAGAACAAGTCAACACGCAGTGTGTGTTGGTGTGTGTTCTGTACACAAAGGTATAAACAGACACAAAGTGAGAAGACCTCACTATCTCCATTAGGGGGCGGCACACAGAGAGAAAGAGAGAGCATGTTTCACAAACACACAGAACTGAACTCTTCCCTCTCAGCAGGGACCATCAGTGAAAAACACAAGCATTCAGACACATCTATCTACGTGCACAGACAGCAATTCTCATCTCCTCTGGCAGGGGGCAGGAGTTACCTGTGAACATTCACTGCTGGCGCGTTGACAAACATCCAGTAATCACTGGGGGAAATCCACTGGCTTGTGCCGTGCAGGAGGTCAGATTAGCAGGTGCAAATGGTCCCTTCTGGGCTAAATATAATATGAAGCTATTAACTCAAAAGTGACATTAACTACAAGCTGCTGCTTTCCCTTCCAGGTTACTCTTACGACTCCCTGAGCGCAAAGTTCTTCATCGCATAAAACCCCAAACCTGCCTCGTCCCTTTGTGTCTCCATTTCCTCCTCCCTCGCTGCCCCTGTTTGTCTGTATCCGCTACCGAATGCCTAGTGTCTCTCCACACTGCACCGCTTTCCCCGTTGGATATATCTGCAATGCAAGATATTGATTAATCAGTATTACACAGAGGAATCACCTTCCCCTTTGCTCATCCCCCCTAACAGCTCATTTCTACTGACTGCTTCTGTGCACTGGTTATGTTTCTCGGAGCTGCCCAATGCATTTCTCAGCAGCCACTGTTGGAGGTTGGGATTCACAGGGCCAGTTAAGCCCTGTCCTAAGGCACATTACACTGAGTGGAAAGTGCGTCATAAGGTTCAGTGACCGCCCCAGCCCAGCCCAGCCCAGCCCAGACCTGACGGAGACGTGTTACTGTCCACTCCACCAGCCAATACTCCCAACCTACACAGCTCCCTGTCGCCTTATATCCGCTGGGTACAACCCGCATGCAAATCCCTCCCCAGGGCGTTGCTGTTTAAAAACAACCCCCCTGATTATAAGCACTTCAGTCCCTCCCTAGACACAGAACAGGCCCTGGCCCTCCCTAGACACAGAACAGGCCCTGTTCCTGACCACTGGGGACGTTTCCCTCCTTCCATGAAAACAAGAATGAAATCTCCGTTGCTTTTCCTTTCCCTGCTCTCCGCCCCCACCTGTGAGTGTCTATGGCACAGTGGGGGAATCAGGGACTGAACCATAGATTCATTCAGTGGTCAATTCTTTCCTTACTTTGTTTTCCTTTTCCCAGGTGTCCTGTCTCAGGTGCGGCTGGTGCAGTCGGGCCCAGGAATAGTGAATCCCGGAGAGACCTTCACACTGACCTGTGCTGTCTCTGGTGTACCCATCAATGACTTCAGCTACAGTTGGAACTGGATCCGGCAGCCCCCCGGGAAAGGGCTGGAGTGGATGGGCTATGTGTACCCGTGTAACAGCAGGGAGACAGGCTCTGCCCCGTCTCTCCAGGGCCGAGTCACCATCTCTGCAGACACCGCCAAGAACCAGGTTTCCCTGCAGCTCCGCTCGCTGACAGCTGCAGACACCGCCGCCTATTACTGCGCCAGGCACACAGTGACAAAGACCAGAGCAGGGACTCGTATAAAAAGGGGAAGCGGTTTCTAAGCAGCCTCGTGAGGCCAGAAAAGAGGGATAGCTGAGCCCCTCAGAGATAAAGACACACAGTAGATTGAATATGAACAACCTACATACTAATAAAAACAACGAGGAGTCCCCGTGACACCTAGACTAACACATTTATTTGGGCATAAGCTTTCGTGGGATATTACCCAATTCATCAGATGCATGGAATGGAAAATACAGGAGCAGGTATAAATACACAGCACATGAAAAGACGGGAGTTGCCATACCAAGTGGGAGGCCAGTCTAACGAGACAATACAATTAACAGCAGGATACCAAAGGAGGAAAAATCACTTTTGAAGTGGTAATGAGAGTGGCCCATTTCAAACAGTTGACAAGAAGGTGTGAGTAACAGTAGGGGGAAATTAGTATGGGGGAAATTAGGTTTTGTAATGACCCAACCACTCCCAGTCCTTATTCAGGCTTAATTTGTTGGTGTCCAGTTTGCAAATTAATTCCAGTTCTGCAGTTTCACGTTGGAGTCTGTTGCCCCTCTGCCATGTACATTGGCCAAACCAGACAGTCTCTGTGCAAAAGAATAAATGGTCAAAAATCTGACATCAGGAATTATAACATTCAAAAACCAGTAGGAGAACACTTCAATCTCTCTGGTCACTCAATAATAGACCTAAAAGTGGCAATTCTTCAACCAAAAACTTCAAAAACAGACTCCAACGTGAAACTGCAGAACTGGAATTAATTTGCAAACTGGACACCATCAAATTAGGCCTGAATAAAGACTGGGAGTGGATGGGTCATTACAAAACCTAATTCCCCGTAAAGAGTAGCACAAATACACACACACAAAGAAGTCTCATTCTGTCCAGTAGGGGGCAGCAGTCTTCCTCTCCCACACCCACCACAAGCTGTTCTTCTGCACCAGTGGTTCTCAAGCCGCAGACCGCGGGCCACTTCCTGCCCAATCAGCACACAGCTGCGGCCCATGACATCCTCAGGGCCATACAGGTAGCGTATCTATTGTGTGGATGCAGCTCACATAACACGCAGAGAGCTGCATATGCAGCCCACAATGGTAAATTGGTTGAGAACCACTCTTCTATATGAAAGCACCAAAAACTGAGGTGCTGCATTTCCCCAGTGTGTGATTACAAAACCAGTTCTCCCCGCAGCTCTGCTCCCACATATCATTGTGCTAGTGTGAGAGAGTAAAGTGGGGGTAGGGAGAGGCTAATACAGTAATTCCTGTTCACATTTGCAGCTCATGAAATACTGCGTGATCAGCCCCCCTCCTCCCCCCCCCCCGGTGTTCATAACCCTTATCCCCAGGCTGGAGAGCGGGGCTGGATCCATGATTTCAGGCAGAGATGGCGGGTGCCCAGTTTACAGGGGCTGTTGAAAAAAGGGCACCAAATGTAGTGGGAAGCCCAGGGAATGATGGATAGAAAAAAACTGCATCATGGGACAGTGAGCCTGCACCCATGATGCACTGCGATCCATTCTCCATTCCCACAACTCCTGGCAGCAGGACATACCAAGTTGCATGGTGGGATAGCTACCCAGGGTGCACTGCTCTCTCTGTCACTGCTCGAGCACCAACCGTGGCCGTGCTCCGCCCATGCAGGGAGCGTTGTGTGAACATGCACAAGCGATGCAATTATTGCCGTTTGTGATCGCGACTGAACTCTGTAGTATAGACAGAGCCTTGGGGAAAGCGGATTCTACACCAACATTCAGGCCTCTCTGGTGCTGGAATTTCCCATTCGCATTGTAGGGAACAAGAGCGACACACACACACACTGGCCACGTCACACTCGAGATGGTGGCGCCTACAAACTAAACTGTTCCATCCCCCACCATTGTACATCTCCCTTCAGGGCTGCTGCAGCCCCAGCTCTCAGGCTGAGACACCCCAGAAGAGGCATCTTCTCTCCATGCCCAGTTCCTCCCTTTTAACTAGAGCTGTTTCTCAGTCTCTAATGCCTGAAACCAGCCTCTCCCTCCCCCTGCAGCTGCGACTCCTTACCCCATAGATGTTCCCAGGAGCTTTGTTCCTATTGGCAGAGTCGGAACATGCCTTGTACTGATTCCGTTTGCCCAGCACAGTCTGCAGTAGCCACGGCTCCAATGGAGAGAACCCCAATGGCTTCCCCGGCCTGTGGGGCACACCCTAATGAAGGGGGCTGTGAATCTCCTACCCACCAGACAGCCCGGACTAGCTAGAGATCTCCTGGGTAGTTTATACTCACTGGATGAAATCCGCATGCAAATAAATGCCTGGCCAAGGCAGTTCTCCTGAGCATCAGCCTTGGCGAGTGTCCTCCAGACCCTCCCTCCTATCCTCCCACGGTCATCACTTGTCAATACATGGGCGCCGAGCTGAGCGTGTAGAACTTGTGAATGAAATTGTTTGTAATTGTTCACTTTATTAATGTAACTTCATAAGTGAAGTTTTATGAATGAAACAACATTCATTCATAAAACCGGTCACCCCGATAACTGGCTAATTGACAATTAAGATGCTTGATAAGAGCCACAGCATTCAGCCAGTTGCCCTTGTAAGTTTCACTGTCAATCCAATTCCTGCTTAAATCGCTGAGGGTACGTCTATACTTACCTACGGGTCCAGCGGTAAGCAATCGATCTTCTGGGATTGATCCCGGAAGTGCTCGCCGTACTCCTGCTCCGCGAGAGGAGTACGCGGAGTCGATGGGGGAGCCTGCCTGCCGCGTGTGGACCCGCGGTAAGTTCGAACTAAGATACTTCGACTTCAGCTACGTTATTCACGTAGCTGAAGTTGCGTATCTTAGTTCGAAGTTGGGGGTTAGTGTGGACCAGCCCTGAGACTTGCACTGTTTCAGTATTGTAACTTCTGTTCATTGTTTGCCATTCATTACACTTGCCTACATTGTAACGTCTGTTCTCTGTTTGCCATATTGTAATTCAAACTCCATTTTAAAACGCTCACTTCATTTTGTAAGGGCTTGCTGCAACCTTCATTTTTGCAAAACCCTACTGTAATCTTATTAGTTTAGTTTAGATGTGTGAATGAGGTATGTACGAATGATGAAATCAACCTCCAGCCCCAGCCTGTCCTGATGAAATGGAGTTCAAACACCAACGGCTGAAGATGCAGACAAGAGCCCTAACAAAGTAAGAAGAGTCCACCCTAAAAAGAAAAGAACAAAGGTACAATAGAAGGAAGATCAAAGCCAGGTCCGAGGCTGAAAGTCATGTCTGCAATTGACGGGTGATCACACCGAACCCGGAGGCAGCGTGACACAGCAAAACCTATAGACAGGGCCGGCTCCAGGCACCAGAGCAGCAAGCAGGTGCTTGGGGCGGCTAACCGAGAGGGGCGGCACGTCCGGTTCTTCGGCGGCAATTCGGCGGCGGCTCCCTCAGTCCCTCTCGGGAGTAGAGCTGCCACTGAACTGCTGCAGATCGCGATCGCGGCTTTTTTTTTGCTCCTTGGGGCGGAAAATCCCTGGAGCCGGCCCTGCCTATAGACTCTGGATTCAAACTAAAGCCTACTAAAAAGATGGGAGACTTGGAAGGGTAATGTTCTGCTGCCGACATGGGAGGGCAGACCCAGCCCTTCCTTGTGCCCGGCTTTCCTGGCCAGTTACCACCACGAGCTACGAACCCAAGCTGCAAAATCAGGCCACGGACTCAAGTTACGTTCAGGACTGGTAACTATCCAGCAGCTGCAGAACATCTGATGGATGTGTGTGTGTGTGTGTGTGGATGTATGTGTGTGTGTGGATGTGTGTGTGTGTGGATAGGTATTAGGTTTTAGTTATTGGTCATAAATCAAATTGTGTTATAATAAATGTGGCATCTTTGTCTTGCCCCCTGAAACGATCCTGTGTAGTTTTGTCTGCATAACAAGCGCACAGTGTGTGTGGTGTAAAGGGGACACCTGTCCCTGAGGGGACATCACCATATACTGACCGATCACCCCCCGCCCCCGTCATCTCTTATACCCGCCCTGGGAACCCGCATGCAAATCCCTCCCCGGGGGTTCCTGTTAAATACCAACCCCTGGTTCTAGGAGCCTCAGTCTCTCCCCAGACACAGAACTGCCCGGTCCTGCCTGCTGGGGAGTTTCCCTCATTTTACGACAATGAGAATGAAATCTCTGTGGCTTTTCCTTTCTCTGATCTCTGTCCCCACCTGTAAGTGTCTATGTGGGAGCGGGGGAATCTGGGACAGAGCCATAGGTTCATTCTGTGATTAATTAATTCCTTGCTCTGTTTTTCTTTTCCCAGGTGTCCTCTCTCAGGTGCAGCTGGTCCAGTTGGGCCTGGGAACGGTGAAGCCCGGAGAGACCCTCACACTGACCTGCGCTGTCTCGGGTGTATCCATCACTGATAGCAGCTACGTTTGGAACTGGATCCGGCAGCCCCCCGGGAAAGGGCTGGAGTGGATGGGGTATGTGTACATGTATAGTGGTGGGGGTACAAACTATGCCCCGTCTCTCCAAGGCCGAATCACCATCTCTGGAGACACCGCCAAGAACCAGTTCTCCCTGCAGCTCCGCTCGCTGACAGCTGCAGACACCGCCACCTATTACTGCGCCAGAAACACACAGTGACACAGAGCAAAGCGGGACTGGCACAAAAAGGGGAAGTTGGTTCTAAGCAGCCGAGTGAGGCCAGAGAAGCAGGGATAGCTGAGCCCTCAGAGATAAAGACACACACAGTAGATTGACTATGAACAACCCACATACTAATAGATATTGGTTAAAATGCCTCCAGCTGCCACCCACTTTCTCTGGACACCATTTACCTTTCTGCTGCCACGGGAAGCTTTGCAAACTTACTGAGAAATGTGTCAGTTGTGCACTCAGGGTCTGAATGAACGAATGCTTCTCTGACAGCGAGCTGGGAGGGGGAAGAGACCGGGGGTGTTTATATAAATACAATTTGCTCCTGCTTTGCTTAGATTTGCTAGATATTCAGCTGATGCTCATTGGAATACACTTGGCTGGTGCTGGATCACAGATGATGTTCGTGCTGAATGTAGGGGTGGTGACATATGGTTACCAATGTTTGTAATTACTGTGGGCACCCAGCAAAGAACTGTGCTGAATCTGTCCCAAAGGAGGGGGCCACCCTCCATTAAAATAACCTTGGGAAAACAAGGACTCGAATGGCTGAACCCTGTGAGAGTAAGAGGTAAGATTTCCATTTCCCCAGTCATGGGGGCTGTATAGCCTTAGCCAGGGTTCTCTGTAAGACTATTTCAACCGGTTTTTCCCCACTGGTCAAAGAATAGAGCTAACTGGTTTCGTTAGGAGCTGCTTTTGTTGCATTAAATGGCTCACGGAAAGCTGAAATCAGTGGGGGTGAGATTGTGTTTCTGCCCAGAGCTAAAATCACTAAAGGACTGAAGAGCAGGTAGCTGGTGATAAGCGGCCAGCAGGGCGGCAGTGGAGAGGCGTGGCCAGCAGGGCAGTGGCAGAGAGGTGTGATAAGCGGCCAGCAGGGCGGCAGTGGAGAGGCGTGGCCAGCAGGGCAGTGGCAGAGAGGTGTGATAAGCGGCCAGCAGGGCGGCAGTGGAGAGGCGTGGCCAGCAGGGCAGTGGCAGAGAGGTGTGATAAGTGGCCAGCAGGGCAGTGGCAGAGAGGTGTGATAAGCGCCAGCAGGGCGGCAGTGGAGAGGCGTGGCCAGCAGGGCAGTGGCAGAGAGGTGTGATAAGTGGCCAGCAGGGCAGTGGCAGAGAGGTGTGAGAAGCGCCAGCAGGGCAGCAGTGGAGAGGCGTGGCCAGCAGGGCAGTGGCAGAGAGGTGTGAGAAGCGGCCAGCAGGTGGCAGTGGAGAGGCGTGGCCAGCAGGGCAGTGGCAGAGAGGTGTGATAAGCGGCCAGCAGGTGGCAGTGGAGAGGCGTGGCCGGCAGGGCAGTGGCAGAGAGGTGTGATAAGCGCCAGCAGGGCGGCAGTGGAGAGGCGTGGCCGGCAGGGCAGTGGCAGAGAGGTGTGATAAGCGCCAGCAGGGCGGCAGTGGAGAGGCGTGGCCGGCAGGGCAGTGGCAGAGAGGTGTGATAAGCCCCAGCAGGTGGCAGTGGAGAGGCGTGGCCAGGAGGGCAGTGGCAGAGAGGTGTGATAAGTGGCCAGCAGGGCAGTGGCAGAGAGGTGTGATAAGCGCCAGCAGGGCGGCAGTGGAGAGGCGTGGCCAGCAGGGCAGTGGCAGAGAGGTGTGATAAGTGGCCAGCAGGGCAGTGGCAGAGAGGTGTGAGAAGCGCCAGCAGGGCAGCAGTGGAGAGGCGTGGCCAGCAGGGCAGTGGCAGAGAGGTGTGAGAAGCGGCCAGCAGGTGGCAGTGGAGAGGCGTGGCCAGCAGGGCAGTGGCAGAGAGGTGTGATAAGCGGCCAGCAGGTGGCAGTGGAGAGGCGTGGCCGGCAGGGCAGTGGCAGAGAGGTGTGATAAGCGCCAGCAGGGCGGCAGTGGAGAGGCGTGGCCGGCAGGGCAGTGGCAGAGAGGTGTGATAAGCGCCAGCAGGGCGGCAGTGGAGAGGCGTGGCCGGCAGGGCAGTGGCAGAGAGGTGTGATAAGCCCCAGCAGGTGGCAGTGGAGAGGCGTGGCCAGGAGGGCAGTGGCAGAGAGGTGTGATAAGTGGCCAGCAGGGCAGTGGCAGAGAGGTGTGAGAAGCGCCAGCAGGGCAGCAGTGGAGAGGTGTGGCCAGCAGGGCAGTGGCAGAGAGGTGTGATAAGTGGCCAGCAGGGCAGTGGCAGAGAGGTGTGATAAGCCCCAGCAGGTGGCAGTGGAGAGGCGTGGCCAGCAGGGCAGTGGCAGAGAGGTGTGATAAGTGGCCAGCAGGGCAGTGGCAGAGAGGTGTGAGAAGCGCCAGCAGGGCAGCAGTGGAGAGGTGTGGCCAGCAGGGCAGTGGCAGAGAGGTGTGATAAGTGGCCAGCAGGGCGGCAGTGGAGAGGCGTGGCCGGCAGGGCAGTGGCAGAGAGGTGTGATAAGCCCCAGCAGGTGGCAGTGGAGAGGCGTGGCCAGGAGGGCAGTGGCAGAGAGGTGTGATAAGTGGCCAGCAGGGCAGTGGCAG
This sequence comes from Malaclemys terrapin pileata, assembly GCF_027887155.1. NCBI lineage: Eukaryota > Metazoa > Chordata > Testudines > Emydidae > Malaclemys > Malaclemys terrapin. Next base: position 49,257,548 of record NC_071516.1, read on the forward strand.
AGAGGTGTGAGAAGCGGCCAGCAGGGCGGCAGTGGAGAGGCGTGGCCAGCAGGGCAGTGGCAGAGAGGTGTGATAAGCGCCAGCAGGTGGCAGTGGAGAGGCGTGGCCGGCAGGGCAGTGGCAGAGAGGTGTGATAAGCGCCAGCAGGGCGGCAGTGAAGAGGCGTGGCCAGCAGGGCAGTGGCAGAGGGGTGCGATAAGCGGCCAGCAGGGCGGCAGTGGAGAGGCATGGCCGGCAGGGCAGTGGCAGAGAGGTGTGATAAGCAGCCAGCAGGGTGGCACTGGACAGGTGTGATGAGTGAGTAAGTTGCCTCTTAACCCCGCACCCAAGGTGGGAGGTGAACTCTGCAGATGCACCTCTGGACTCTGGGTCTGCACTGACCCAGGGCAGCAACTGTGAGTTGGGGGTACAGAAGGGTCGGGCACGTGAAGGGGACTTTTGGGTTGCTGGACGTAAGAACCTGGGGGAAAAGGACACTGCCCAATTTACTTGGAGGTGGGTCTTTTACTCAAGGTTTATGTTTATGAACCCTGTTTGTGGTGTTTTCCCAAATTAACACCAAGTTACTTCCTCCCCCCATTATTAAAAGTTTCTTTTCAACACTCAGACTCCGTGCTTGCGGGAGGGTAAGTATTGCCTCTCAGAGGTGCCCAGGGGCGATGTCTATATTTCCCAGGTTACTGGGTGGGGCTCGAGCAGGTTCTGTGTTGGATCTTTTCGAGTTTGTGGGCTCGGGCTTCGCAGAAGGCCGGGGTCCTATTCTCAAACAGGATTGTCACATCAACGAGGATGATCTTTTTCTGATCCTGGTCCGCGATGACGATGTCCGGGCGCAGCGGGCTGTCGGTGCCGGGGACGGCGCGGTTGACGGCGATCTCTCCCAGGTGCGGGGCGATGGCCTTCACTAGGCGATCCTGGACAGCATTGTGGCGCAGCTGCCAGGCTCTGGCGTGGGGCTTGCAGCTGCACATTACGTGAGGCAAGGTCTCCATGACGTACCCGCATTTCCTGCAACGCTTGTCCCGGTTCCCGTGGCAGACGGCTCCATTGAGAGGGACGCAATTCAGTCGGGCGCGGTGTATGAACCACCAGTCGGCGAATCGGGTGAAGCTGTCCGCGGGGAGAAAGTGGTTGCTGGAGTCCCACTTGCTGGTCACCTCGAAGGCCTTACCCTGGTCCGCCTTCTTCTTCAGGGTATCCACGTAGAGCGCGTGGACGGCGGCCTTCAGAGACCTCTCCAGCACGCCTCTGGCTCCGGGGGTGATGATGGTGTTGCCGTCCGTCCCAATCCGTGGCACCAGGACTCCTAGCTCCTGCCGTTCCTCGCTCCACTCCCAGCGGCAGCCCAGTCGCTTCCCCAGTCGGCGCGTGGCGTTGCGGGCGCGGGACCAGGGAGCCGCTCATTCTACACGGATATTCAGGCCTCTCTGGTGCTGGAATTTCCCATTCGCATTGTAGGGAACAAGAGCGACACACACACACTGGCCACGTCTCACTCGAGATGGACTGACACCTACAAACTAAACTGTTCCATCCCCCACTATTGTGTGTCTCCCTTCAGGGCTGCTGCAGCCCCAGCTCTCAGGCTGAGACACGCCAGAAGAGGCATCTTCTCTCCATGCCCAGTTCCGCCCCTTTCGATAAAGCTGTTTCTCAGTGTCTGGTGCCTGAAACCAGCCTCTCCCTCCCTGTGCAGCTGCGATCCTCCCCCCTCAGATGTTCCCAGGAGTTGGAGAGGAGGGAGGGAACAGTCTTCTCCCTGTGCCCTGCTAAGACAAACACAGATCAGGACTCATTCCCTGCAGCTGGGACAGGACAGACACACGCACACACACACACACACGCACCACGTCTCCTTCTCTCTGCTACGAGGCAGGAATCACCCACCCCTCTATTCTTTACAAAGAGGGGCTACATTTCCCCAGGGTCCATCTCACTCCTGTGGCCCGGCCCTCACTGGCCTGGTTCTCACAAGGTCCAGAAGTTGCCTCTTCTCTCCACGCCCTGTTCCCTCCCCTTTCACCAAGGCTGTGCCACTCGCTGGTGCCTAAAACCAGCCTTTCCCTCCCTGCAGCTACGGCTGCTTCCCCGTCCCACGTTCCCAGGAGTCTCTTTCGTGCTGACACTGGCTGTACCTGGATTCTGTTTTTTATTTTAGTTGCCCAGCACATTCGGTAGCAGCCCCTGCTCCAGTGGAGGGAAGGCCCGTGGTTTCACTGGGCTTTGCGTCACACCCTAAGACATGAAGGGGCATGTGACTCTGTCACCCACCAGACAGCCCTGCCTGGCTAGGGGTCTCCCTGCTAGTTCGCCGCATTCTGCGAAACCAGCAGATAAATCTCTGTCCCATGAGTTCTCCTGGGTCCCAGCCCACGGCCCTGTCCCCTGGACCCTCCTCCCTCCCCTCCCAGCCATCTCCTGCCATTACACGTGCTGAGCTGAGCGCACGGTCTCTCTGGGGTGTAAAGGGGACACTTGTCCCTTAGGGGACATCGCCATATACTGAGCGTTCACACACTCCCTGGCATCTCTAATACCCGCCCTGGGAACCCGCATGCAAATCCCTGCCCCGGGGGGTTCCTGTATAAACACAAACCCCTGGTTCTAGGAGTCTCAGTCTCTCCCCAGACACTGAACTGCCCGGTCTTGCCTGCTGGGGAATATCCCTCATTGCATGAAAAGTAGAATGAAATCTCTGTTGCTTTTCCTTTCCCTGCTCTCTGCCCTCCCCGGTGAGTGTCTATGGGACAGCGGGGGAATTAGGGACAGATCTGTAGATTTGTTCGGCTGCTAATTCTCTCTTTGCTCTGCTTTGCTTACCCCAGGCGTCCTCTCCCAGGTGCAGCTGGTCCAGTCCGGCCCGGGGGCGGTGAAGCCCGGAGAGACCCTCACCCTGACCTGTGCTGTCTCCGGGGTCTCCATCTCTGCTCAGAATTCCGTTTGGCACTGGAACCGGCAGCCCCCCAGAAAGGGGATGGAGTGGATGGGGTATGTGTACCCATATAACGGGGTTACAGGTTACGCCTCGTCTCTCCAAGGCCGAGCCACCATCTCTGGAGATACCTCCAAGAACCAGGTCTCCCTGCAGCTCCGCTCCCTGACAGCTGCAGACACCGCCACGTATTACTGCGCCAGAGAGCCCCACAGTGACACAGAGCAAAGCAGGGACTGGTACAAAAAGGGGAAGCGGTTTCTAAGCAGCCGAGTGAGGCCAGAGTTACAGGGACCATTGAGCCCTCAGAGAGAGAGAGAGGTAGAGAGACATGAGGTAGAGAGACTGTGAAACATACAAACATCTATTTCTGAAAATGCCCCCAGAAGCCACCCAGTCCCTCTGCACATGATTTACCTTGGAGCTGCCACAGGACTCACATCAAACTCACCAACCAAACACAGCGATTTGTTTACATTGAACTGCTCATAGGAACAGGCAGGGAAAATGTTGTGGAAATACAGAGTGAAACAAAGTCACTCGGGACCTAGTGTCAGTGCCTGGGGGGACTGTTTGCCTGGGGCCATGTGAGTCAGTGTGCTTGGTTTGTGGTTTGTAAGATAGCTCTTTGTCTTCAGCACAGGACAAGACCACCACACATCCAAACAGGACCAAGCAACTTTCAAGTCTTCCAGTAGGGGGCAGCATCACACACACACACCCCTAGTGTCAGGGCTTCCCTTCACCAGACGGAAGGGAGAAGGCCAGAGTCCATAGTGCAGGCAATGCCATGTTTCTTGGGTTACCAAGCAAGCAAAATCCATAGCTCTGAACCCCAGCAGAGCTGTTCCCTGTCCCCCTCCGCTTTCTTAGCAGGCTTATTTCTACCTGTAGTGCACACCCCTGCTCCCACCCCTTACAATGTATGGTCATGTTCCTTCTGGAGGGTCCTGAGTCTGGGGGCTTTCGCACCACCTCTTTTGTACCCCATGGGATGGGTAGGGAGTGAGGTTGTGTTTTCACCAGGGTCACTGTTTCTTTTGCTTTTAGTGTTTCTTGTACCTGCTGTGATGAAGTGGGGATGTTCTTAATGTTTTCTCTGAATACTGTGTGTGTGCCTCAGTTTCCCCTATGCATTTCATAGGTATCTGAGGGGGATCAGGTGTATAATTGTTGCAGAGCCCAAGAAGGCCCTTGTGATACTGTCTGCACAGAGAATGGCCGGCACTCTGTCTCCAGGCAACTAATGGCCTGGGCGCCTCCTCTGCAAAGATGCCAACTGAAGGTGTTGGAGAACAAAGAGATCAGATGACCTCCTGACCCGGGAAAGAGACAAAGCCCAGAGGAGGAGGGGCTGGAGGGGGAGTCAGTTTGGGGCTGGCTGGGGACATGGAGTGAGTGCAGACGTGGTTGTCTGGTTCACTGCCCCCCAAAATGGACCCGGCTGAGGGGTCCTGTTCTCTGTACCTACAAGCTCTGTTTTTGACCATGTTCCTGTCATCTAATAAACCTCTGTTTTAATGGCTGGCTGAGAGTCACGTCTGACTGCGAAGTTGGGGTGCAGGACCCTCTGGCTTCCCCAGGGCCCCGCCTGGGCGGACTCGCTGTGGGAAGCGCACGGACAGGGCCGGCTCTAGCTTTTTTGCTGCCCCAAGCAGCAAAAAAAAGCGCCGCCCCTGAGCCCCCCTGCCGAGCGCCGCACCGCCCCCTCGCCGAGCGCCGCCGGAATCCCCTGCAGAGCGCCACCCCCGCGCCAAGCCCCGCGCGCCAAGCGCCTGCCCCCCCCCCGCGCCAAGCGCCACCGGAACCCCCCCCGAGCGCCGAGCCCCGCGCTGCCCCCCTCGCCGAGCACTGCACCGCTGGAGCCCGCCCCCGCCCCCTGCCGAGCGCCGCCGGAACCCCCCTCCAGTGCCGCGCCCGCGCCGCCCCCCCCCCACCAAGTGCCGGAGCCCGCCCCCCGTGCTAAGCGCCACCGGAACCCCCCCGAGCGCCGAGCCCCGCGCTGCCCCCCCCACCTGCTGAGTGCCGCGCCGCCAGAGCCCACCCCCGCCCCCCGCCGAGCGCTGCCGGAACCCCCCCCCCCAGAGTGCCGCCCGCCCACGCCGCCCCCCCCCGCCGAGCGCCCCCCCCCGCGGAATGCCGCGCTGCGCTCCCCCTGCCACCCCTTACCAGGTGCCGCCCCAAGCATGTGCTTGGGTGCCTGGTGCCTGGAGCCGGCCCTGCGCACGGAGGGGCATATGCTGAATGCTGCAAGGTCAGACCCAGGAGGGTGGAAGCCGTGTGAGCTTCTTGCCCTGAAGACAGTCTGCTCCGAGAGAGGAGATTTCCCCAGAGTCCTGACTGGCGTCATAGGGAGCAGTTCCAGAGCATCGCCCGGGGACTCCATGACACCTGCCCCCCACCCCCTCGCCCCTCCCAACTGGTTGCTCGACCTCGGCTTGGGAGAGAAGTCGGGCAGCCTTCCGTGTACGCTCGGATATTAAACTCCCACCATACCCAGCAACACTAACTCTATTCCTTATCTTTTCTCGCTGTGCAAGAAACCCCACCTGGCCGTGGGCAGACCCAACACACAATGCCTTTGGTCTTTGTCCCCACCGTAAGGATGTACGAATATCAAAAGTGAAATGGGCCAACAAAACCCAAAGTTCTATCTCAGGTTAACAAACAGGCCCAAATACTATATTCCCTTGATCTCTAACGTCTACCTCTTCTCCTTCCAACCACCCTCCAGTCAGAGGCTGAGTTTTGTGCCCTGCCTGTGGTTGAGACGCTGCCCGGTGCCCCTGTCATCACAGCCTTTGTTCTGACAAAGCCCAGGAGCTGCGTCTTCTCGCCAGGCCCAGTTCACTGGAGCTGTTTCTCACTCTCTGGTGCCTCAGCCCGGCCTTTCTCTCCCCACAGCTGTGGTGCCTTCCCCACCCGGCACTCCCAGGACAGTCTCACTCGGCTGGGCCTCTCCTCTCTGCTGTTCATATTTCTCCGCATGCCCAGGGCTTTCTGCAGCAGCCCTGCTGGAAGGTCCCGCAAACCCCAGTTGGGTGCCCGATGCAAAGCCCATTGATTCCCTATGAAAGACTCCTGTGGCCCTCCACGTGCTTTGAGTTACACCCCAAGACACGAAGGGTCTGTGTGACTCCCTCATCCAGGAGCTAGCGCTGCCTAGCTAAAGATCTCCCTTTTAATTTATACCCTCTGTCTGAACCCGCATGCAAATCCCTGCCCGGGGGTTCCTGTTAAATACCAACCCCTGGTTCTAGGAGCCCCAGTCTCTCCACAGACACGAACTGCCCAGTCCTGCCCACTGGGGAGTTTCCCTCATTGCATGAAAACCAGAATGAAATCTCTGTTGCTTTTCCTGTCCCTGTTCTCCACCCTCACCTGTGAGTGGGGAGTGGTCTGTGTGTGTGTGGGCGGGGATTACAGGCAGCTCCATAGATGCGTTCAATGGCTAATTCTGTGCTCACTTTCTTTCCCTTTCCCCAGGTGTCCTCTCCCAGGTGCAGCTGGTCCAGTCGGGCCCGGGAGCAGTGAAACCCGGAGAGATCCTCACCCTGACCTGCGCTGTCTTGGGTGTATCCATCACTGACAGCAGCTACGGCTGGGACTGGTTCCGGCAGCCTCTTGGAGGAAGGCTGGAGTGGGTTGTAGGGATTTATCCACATGGCGGCGCCACAAACTACGCCCCATCCCTCCAAAGCCGATCCACCGTCTCTGCAGACACCGCCAAGAACCAGGTCTCCCTGCAGCTCCGCTCGCTGACAGCTGCAGACACCGCCACCTATTACTGCGCCAGGCACAGTGGCACAGAGCAGAGCAGGGACTGGCACAAAAAGGGGAAGCGGTTTCCTAACAGCCTAGTGAGGCCGGAGTTGCCGGTACAGTGGAGTCCCCCGGAGACAGAAACATGCAGTGGAGAGAATACGACAAACAGATACTTCTAAACAAGCCTCCAGCAGCCACCTAGTTACTCCAGTTACCTTGGAGCTGCCTCAGGAATCATGTCAACCTCACCAACAACCAACATTCAGATCCCGGTCCCAGCGCGTTCTCCGAAGTGGGAATGTTCTTCCTGTTTTCTCTGAATACTGGGTGGGGGCCTGTGTCGCAGCAGGGAGTGGGGAGTATTGACCTGGGAAGGTTGCAGGGGAGTTTTGCGGGGACAGTCTGCATTGGGGATGGGAGATTTTCCTTGAGGGAAGATACCTGAGCATGTAACATGCGAACCCAGGAGGGGGGCTGGAGGCCAGGTGACACCTCTGCCCGAGAAACTGGACAAAGGCTGGGGGAGGAGCCGGGGGGAGGCTGGGTGAGAAGGCTGGAGGGAGTTTCACTTTGGAGCTGGCTGGGGAAGTGGGGGGAGGGCCAGAGGTGCTCTCCAAGATGGACCTGATGGAGGGGTCCTGGTCTCTCTAGCGACAAGCTCTGTTTTAGACCATGTTCCTGTTGTCTAATAATCCTTCTGTTTTACCGGCTTGCTAAGAGTCACGTCTGACTGCGGAGTCGGGGGGCAGGGCCCTCTGGCCCCCCCAGGACCCCGCCCGGGCGGACTCGCTGCGGGAAGTGCACGGTGGGGCAGGGGATGCTGGATGCTCCGGGGTCAGCCCCAGGAAGGTGAAACCGTGTGAGTGTCTGGCCCTGGAGGCAGTCTGCTCCGAGAGAGGAGGCTCCCCCCGAGTCCTGCCTGGCTTTGTATGAAGTAGTTCCAGAGCGTCGCCCGGGGACTCCGGGACACCATTCTAGTGCCCTCCCCTGTCCCCGGACCCTCCTTCCTCCCCTCACAGCCACCTCCTCCCTCCATAGATTTAAAGGAAGGGAAGCGAGTAAAGTCCTGAACCCTGCCCCGTGCACAGATACACGGGGACCAGGACTCATGCCAGGCACTAGGGCAGTGGTTCCCAACCAGAGGTATGTGTACCCTGGGGGTACTCAGAGATCTTCCGGGGGTACATCAGCTCATCTAGATACTTGGGTAGTTTTACCACAGGCTATGTAAAAGCACCAGTCACGTCAGTACCAACTTCACTTCCAACTGCCGTGCTCGGTAGTTCCTTGGGGGATGTCTCATTCCGGCGTTGCTGCCATGACAGCCTCTGTTCAGGCAAAGCCCAGGAGTTGCATCTCCTCTTCCTGCCCCAGTCCCTCCCTTTCCATTAAAGTGAGTTCTCAGACAGAGACACACAGTGGCAGAGACTGCTACAAAAACCAGGGCGGCTTCCACGCAGCCTGGCGAGGCGAGTTTAGCAGGGATCGCTGAGCCCGGACAGAGACACACACACAGCGAGCTGAGTAGGAAAAACACGCACAGCCCCAGCTCTCTTCGAAATGCATCCAGCAGCTGCCCGGTTCTCCACGCGCAATTCACCTTCGAGGGCTCGAGCGAAACTTAGCTGGGAAATACAATTCTCTGCTTGCATCCAAATGGTTCTAAGCAGAGACACGGGGACACACCAGGAAATACAGCGTTACACCAGGCAACAAAGGCAGCTTGGGGCGGGGGCTCTGTACAAAGGTTTCCCTGCAGAAGAGGTGATTAACAAGACACATTTCTATAGTAACACCTCCCCCCCCCCAACTCACCGCCTCTCTGGCTGGCTCTGAGAGTGCCTGCTCTGCTGTACTCAGCCCCCTAACACAGTAAGCGGCCCATCTCCTAGTGTCACAGCCCTTGTTCTGACCAAGTCCAGGGCTGCCCCGTCCCCTTCCCATTCATTGAGGGGGTATGTCGGGTTCTGCTACTTCCCCTGCAGCTCCGTCTTCTTCCAATCGCACATTCCTAGGAGCATCTCGTCTGCCTTGGCCTTTCTTGGGCACAGTTTGTATCCGCTTTATTTGACCAGCCCATTTGACAATAGCCACTTCTGCATTGGCGAGTCACCCATTGACTTCAGTGGGTCACTCGCTAAAAAGACATAAAGGGGGTGTCTGACTCTCCCTCCCAGCACTGCCTGGACAGAGCCCTCCCTGGGAGTTTATACTCCCTGGCTGACACCCACATGCCAATCTTCAGCCCAGGGAGTTCTCTTCAGTCCCACTCCAAGACCCTATTCTCTGGACCCTCCTTTCCGTCCTCACAGCCACCTCCTACCATTACGTGTGTGCTGAACTGAGCGCAGGGTCTCTCTGGGGTGTAAAGGGGACACCTGTCCCCACGGGGACATTGCCATGTACTGAGCGCTCACCCCCCTTATCTCTCATATCCATCCTAGGGAACCCGCACGAAAATCCCTGTCCTGGGGGTTCCTGTTTAAATAGAGACCCCTGGTTCTAGGAGCCTCAGTCTCTCCCCAGACACTGAACTGCCCGGTCCTGCCCGAAGGGGAGTTCCCCTCATTGCATGAAACCGAGAATGAAATCGCTGTTGCTTTTCCTTTCCCTGTTTTCCGCCCTCTCTTGTAATGTACACGTGGGAGTGGGGGAATCAGGGACAAATCCACAGATTTATTCAGTGATTAATTAATTCCTAGGCCGGCCCGGGGGCGGTGAAGCCCGGAGAGACCCTCACCCTGACCTGCGCTGTCTCGGGTTACTCCATCGCTAGCAGTTGCTGTTGGAGCTGGATCCGGCAGGCCCCTGGGAAAGGGCTGGAGTGGATGGGATTTGTATCTGCATATTATAGCGGGGAGACAGGCTACGACCCGTCTCTCCAAACCGAGTCACCATCTCTGCAGACACCGCCAAGAACCAGGTCTCCCTGCAGCTCGGCTCGCTGACAGCTGCAGACACCGCCACCTATTACTGTGCCAGAGACACACACAGTGACACAGAGCGAAGTGGGACTGGTACAAAATAGGGAAGCGGTGTCTAAACAGCCTAATGAGGGCAGAGTGACAAGGATAATTTAAGACACACACACACACACACACACTTCCCACAAACACACAGTGGCTAGAACAGGACAAACATCCCCAGAGATATTATCCAAACTGCCCCCAGAGCTGCCCAGTTTCTCTCACCCGATTGACCTGTAGCTGCCCCAGGAATCGTGTCCAGGTACTGCCAGAACACAGTGAGTGGTTTGTATTTCAGTGGCTCTAGGAACATCCATGGATGTACAGAGTTAGGCGCAGACAGGGACCGGTTGCGGTGTCGATCTGTTTGCCTGTGAGTGTCTCTGCATGTTTGTGTGCACCAAAAAGTTCTTTTCCCAGCACAACCACCCAACACACACACCCCATGTCTCCTTCCCTCCAGTAGGGGGCAGCAGTCTGCCTCTCTCTACCACACACACGGCTTTTCTATATGGAAAGCACCTGACCATCAGCTGCTGCATTTCTCTCCAGGGCTTGGTCCAGACTCTCCCCCATGTCCCAGGCATCGCAGCCCCTGTGCTGACAAAGCCCAGACCCTGCAGCGTCTCTCCATGCCCAGACCCCTCCCACTCAGCGCCGCGCAGGGAAGCCCAGGGGAAATTCCCTGATTCTGGTGTCTCTCCCCACAAAATCCGAATTGCTCATTTTTGACTGGACGTTTCCCTGCCGGCCTCCAACCCCCACCGGGAACTCTCTGTGGAAGGGAAGCAGACTGGGTTCGATCAGAGAGGGAATTGGGTTTCATAGGAAATGGGAGCAGACGGGGTTCGGTCAGTGAGGGTTCGGGTTTGGCTGGGGAGGGGAAGGGGAGCAGACCGGGTTGAGTCAGTGGGGTATCGGGTTAGGTGGGGAAGGGAAGCAGACCGGGTTCGGTCAGTGGGGGTTCGGGTTTGGCTGGGGAGGGGAAGGGGAGAAGACCGGGTTGAGTCAGTGGGAGGATCGGGTTTGGCTGGAGAGGGGAAGGGGAGCAGACCGGGTTCGGTCAGTGGGGGTTCGGGTTTGGCTGGGGAGGGGAAGGGGAGAAGACCGGGTTGAGTCAGTGGGAGGATCGGGTTTGGCTGGGGAGGGGAAGGGGAGCAGACCGGGTTGAGTCAGTGGGGTATCGGGTTAGGTGGGGAAGGGAAGCAGACCGGGTTCGGTCAGTGGGGGTTCGGGTTTGGCTGGGGAGGGGAAGGGGAGAAGACCGGGTTGAGTCAGTGGGAGGATCGGGTTTGGCTGGGGAGGGGAAGGGGAGCAGACCGGGTTCAGTCAATGGGGGTTCAGGTTAGGTGGGAAAGGGAAGCAGACCGGGTTCTGTCAGTGGGGGTTCGGGTTTGGCTGGGGAGGGTAAGGGAAGCAGACCGGGTTCGGTCAGTGGGAGGATCGGGTTTGGCTGGGGAAGGGAAGGGAAGCAGACCGGGTTCTGTCAGTGGGGGTTCGGGTTTGACTGGGGAGCAGAAGGGGAGCAGACCGGATTGAGTCAGTGGGGTATCGGGTTAGGTGGGGAAGGGGAGCAGACTGGGTTCGGTCAGTGGGGGTTCGGGTTTGGCTGGGGAGGGGAAGGGAAGCAGACCGGGTTTGGTCAGTTGAAGTTCGGGTTTGGCTGGAGAGGGGAAGGGAAGCAGACCAGGTTCGGTCAGTCGGGGTTCGGGTTTGGCTGGGGAGGGGAAGGGAAGCAGACCGGGTTCGGTCAGTCGGGGTTCGGGTTTGGCTGGGGAGGGGAAGGGGAGCAGACCGGGTTGAGTCAGTGGGGTATGGGGTTAGGTGGGGAAGGGAAGCAGACCGGGTTCGGTCAGTGGGGGTTCGGGTTTGGCTGGGGAGGGGAAGGGAAGCAGACCGGGTTCGGTCAGTGGGGGTTCGGGTTTGGCTGGGGAGGGGAAGGGGAGCAGACCGGGTTGAGTCAGTGGGGTATCGGGTTAGGTGGGGAAGGGGAGCAGACTGGGTTCGGTCAGTGGGGGTTCGGGTTTGGCTGGAGAGGGGAAGGGAAGCAGACCAGGTTCGGTCAGTCGAGGTTCGGGTTTGGCTGGAGAGGGGAAGGGAAGCAGACCGGGTTCGGTCAGTCGGGGTTCGGGTTTGGCTGGGGAGGGGAAGGGGAGCAGACCGGGTTGAGTCAGTGGGGTATGGGGTTAGGTGGGGAAGGGAAGCAGACCGGGTTCGGTCAGTGGGGGTTCGGGTTTGGCTGGGGAGGGGAAGGGAAGCAGACCGGGTTGAGTCAGTGGGGTATCGGGTTAGGTGGGGAAGGGGAGCAGACCGGGTTTGGCTGTGGAGGGGGGAGAGGGTGCAATCTGGGTTTGGCCGGGGGGCAGCGGGCGGGTAGGATTCAAAGAGCCGCAAGGTGAAATGGGCGCTCCCCTCTCCAGTCCCTGGCATGCAGCAGTGGGCCAAGTGCACTTGCAATGGGCAATGGGAGCGTGTGGCCTGCTTTGCCTTCACGAGTCCGTCCTGCGCCCGGGACGGGGAGTTGAATGCTGGGCTCTCGCTCCGGCAGGGGGCGTGGGGCAGGCAGGGCTGTGAGGCAGAGAGTGCGCGGCCCTCACGCCAAAGCAGGGTCGGGAGGGTAGAAAGCCGGGGCGCAGGGAGGTGGGTTACAGCGGCCTAGCCGCCCCTCCACGCGAGAGAACCCACGGAGCTGCCAGCCGCGGCCTCCCTCCCTTCTCTCCCCAGGGAGCAGAGCCTCTGCCCTGGAAAACCTGCAGCCCGCTCTCCGAGGAGCTACCATGTGCAAGCCGGCCCCGGCTGCACCACACTGACAGCACCGCTCAGCTAGGGTTACCATATCTCATAGATGAAAAAAGAGGACCCTCCACGGGCCCTGGCCCCACCCATTTCCCCACCCCTAACCCCGCCCCAACTCCGCCCCTTCCCCACCCTAACTCCGCCCCCTCCTCCCTCCCACTCCCAGCCAGGGGGAAAGGGCTGCCCCAGTGCTACCAGCATCACGGTTTGCTGGGCAGCCCCCAGACCCTACGCCCCCGGCCGGCGCTTTCCCAGCGCAGCTGGAGCCCGGGAGGGGAAGCGCCCAGCCGGGGGCGCAGGGTCTGGAGGCTGCCCGGCAAACCGTGAAGCCGGTAGCGCATGGGCTTCGGGCAGCCCCTATGTCTCCGGACCCTGCGCCCCCAGCTGGGCACTTCCCCTCCCGGGCTCCGGCGGCGCAGGGTCCGGAGGTATGGGGGCTGCCCAAAGCCGGTAGCGCTCGGGCAGCCCGGCTCTTAAACAGAGCCGAAGAGTCGGGGAGGAGCAGAGCCGCCATTTTCCCAGACATGTTCGGCTTTTTGGCAATTCCCCCCGGACGGGGGTTTGACTGCCGAAAAGCCGGACATGTCCGGGAAAAAGAGGACGTATGGTAACCCTAGCTCAGCCCCAGAGAGGGGGGGTCTTACACTCCCTCCCCAAGCGGCTCCACTCGCCTTCTGGCTGCTGTTGTGCAATCTACAAGACAGAGGATCTAGTGCTGTGTAAATGTACCTATCTGTAGCCATCCACAATCAAAGGACTTTGCTGGCTTTCTAAAGGCAGGAGAGCAATTCACTGGGAGCGTGGTTCTTATCGTATACCTCCTACCTCCCTACAGTCTGCGATCTGCAGCCAGCGTCTTGATTGGCGGCCTAGGCAGCTGCCTAGTTTACCTAGTGGTTGCACCAGCCTTGTGGAGCCCCAAACATCGCCTGGGTCTCACCCCACCCTGCCAGGAGCAGTGCGCTGCGCACACACTGTTACATATGAATGGCCAGACTGGGTCAGACCAAAGGTCCAGCCAGCACAGTGTCCTGTCCTCTGACAGTGGCCAATGCCAGGTGCCCCAGAGGGAATGAACAGAACAGGGAACCACCAAGTGATCCATCCCCCGTCACCCATTCCCAGCTTCTGGCAAACAGAGGCTAGGGACACCATCCCTGCCCATCCTGGCTATCTTCCATGAATTTATCTAGTTCTTTTTTCAAGCCTGTTATACTGTTGGCCTTCACAGCATCATCTGGCAAGGAGTTCCACAGGTTGATTGTGTGTTGTGTGTCTGTTTAAAAAGGCCCCCAGGGAAAGCGTTCCATTTCCCAGTTCCTCATTCCTGTCACTGCAACCCCAGGCCAAAGACTGCATCTCTTCTCAGGGCCCAGTTCCCTCCCCTTTCCCCAGAGCTGTTTGTCAGTCTGGGCTCCTAAAACTGGCCTTTCCTTGCCCATTAGATACTCCAAGGAGCGTCTCAGCGTCGGGACATCCATTCTCTATATTGTCTCTGTGCCCACCACAGTTTGCAGTATCCACTACTGCGATGTTTATTTTACAGATGGTGTCTGACTCTCTCATCCCCCACACAGCGCTCCAGCCTCCCGGGAATTTTATCCCCACTCGGCGATACCCACATGCCGGTCCCTGTGTGGGGGAAATGCTCACAATTCCCTTGTGTCCTGTCCGCTCATTTCCAGGTTTCCTGGGGGTTTAAAGGGACTTTTAAATGTGAGCAGGGGGCAAAGAGTCTGAGCCCTCCTTGCCCAAACAAACCCTCTGTCAGCACCTTGATTGGAGCTCAAAACAACCCCAACTTTACACTCGCAAATGCCCAGTGCCAAGATCCCACAGTGATGGGTGCCAGTCTCAGACCCCGGACAGCTGGAACCCAGGCAGTGATTAGGAGGAGCTCGCTAATGCTCTGCTCATCCCCGGCCTGGTGCACAGCTAACGAGGGGAGACTGGCCAATGGGCGCTGGAGATCGCTCCTTGTTCCACTCCTTTTCAAGAGGGAGGGGGAGGTTGGGGTGTTTTATGCAAATCTCAGGCCCCCGTTCCCCGTTTAAAGAGCAGCTCTTGGGTTCTCACTGGGACCCACCTGCTCAGGGCCTGACCCGCATCTTCATTGGTTTGCATTTCACTTGAAGACCAGCATGAAATCTTTACTCGTCCTCGTGCTGTCACTGGCCGCCGACCCGGGTGAGTGTCCAGGGGAGATTTGGGAGACAAGACAGAGCCCTTAGAAGCAGAATCGGGGCCTTAACTCCTTTTTCCAGCTGTTCTGTCCCAGGTGCAGCTGGTCCAGTCTGGCCTGGGAGTTGTGAAACCCTCCGACTCCTTCACTCTGACCTGTGCTGTCTCCAGGTTCTCCATCACTATCGCAGGCTGGCACTGGGTCCGGCAGCCTCCCGGCAAAGGCCTGGAGTGGCTCGGCTATATAGGCGCTACTGGGGGCACAGGCTACGCCCCGTCTCTCCAGAGCTGCCTGAGCGTCTCCAAGACACGGCTAAAAACGCGCTGTCCCGGCAGCTGCACTCGCTGACAGCTGCGAACACCGCCACCTATTACTGCTCCAGTGACACAGAGCAATGCAGGGACTCATACAAAAACCGGGGGTGAAGCATATGCAGCCTGGCGAGGCGAGTTTAGCAGTGTTGTGGGAAAATTACCACACGTTGTGTTTGAATCAGAACAGCCTGAGGCCCCTTGATTACAAGCATGCAGGGGAAGAGCACCAGTCTGGCAGTTCCCCGAAGAAAGGGAGCACACAAGCTTATATAGATCAAAACCTCATTGAGTTACACATACTTCCTTATGCATATTTTCCCTTATTAGGAATACAGCAAAAACAAGCTTTTCCTGTTATTCACAGGTTGTTTCTTTTGCGGTTAACGGCTTTCCTAACACTAACTGTTGCAGTTACATTAAGGAAGATTGGCTGTTGTAATTGTGTCTTGTTAGTAATTTTCCTCGCTCCCCCCTCCTACCCACTGACCACATACACAGTTGTCTTGACCGAAGTTCAGGCCTACTTAATTTTCCTTTACAAACCCCCCTTTGGTGCCTTTTTGGCACCACCTTGGCCTAAACTTGCATATTCATTAAATTCTGTATCTCTGATTCTAAATTAAGTGGCGTAGCCTTTGGGGTTTTGGTTGAAGGCAATGACAATGCATGGTCAGTATGAACATGGAAGGTGCCATTATTATTACGTTTTTTACAACAGCAATAACATAATCCTAGGCTAAACAATAACAATAAAAGCATTAACATCCCCATTGGAATAATATGATGGGATTGTTCTACAGTCTTTGTCACAGAACACAATACATCATACTTAGGGCATAAAGTAGACATTCTATACGCTGTATGAAAAGCATTCTCTTCAGTTCGATATATATTTTGGAGTATATGAATTTGCCCTTGCAATTCAGAGATTTTCTGGACCTCTGGGAGGGGTGAAAGCAAATTTTGGAACCGATCAGGTACTAAGGCAGTCCAATTAAAAGGTATCTGAAACTTAAGGGCTGTTGGCAAATTTTTGTCTGCAGGTCAATAAATACTATTACTGCCAGCAACAGCGGTGAGATTAAAATGTATATCTTGCAAAATGGTGGCCTTAACATACACACAGCTATTATTTGCATGGAAAAGCAGGTGTCCTGCTAGGGTAGTTCCTTGTCCCTTACCCTCCCAACAAACACGGTCGTGAACAGTGACGACTTCTCCTGGCCTCAGTTTGCGTATACACTGGAGCTGTGGGGGTTCTAACGGCCAGAGTGTCCATTGGCTCCCTATCCCCACCCAAATGTCGGGTGTTATTACAGGAGCACCGACTATAAATCGGTTAGGCCCACCAGGTATTTTAATTTCCCAAATGTCTCGGTGAATTATCCAATCCCACATTCATCCTCCCCATGGACCCGGCAGGATTCGGTATGTGGGAGCCCACACCCCTCCAATGGGTCCAAAAGCTTGGAAGGAGCATTGCGAGTCCTGCCATGCGGGCAGGGGACTGGACTCGATGACCTCTCGAGGTCCCTTCCAGTCCTAGAATCTATGAATCTATGAATTTATGAGTGTCTGCACTTCCACCCAAAATCTCCAAGTATGTCTCTAGAGCCATAGATCAGATGATACTCCTGATGTGTCTGTAAGGGCAGTGGGCCAAGCCTGAATGGCCATCAGCTGGTCATTCAGGAAATCCTGAATTTCTGAACATGCTAGATCCCACTGCAATACCTTCTTAGCCTCAGTGATATTTAGCACCAGTGTTGTGAGCAGTTTCTGGGTTATTGAACTAAGGGCAGAAATAACACGTAATTCACCAACTCCAGCCTGCACCTGAGTTAATTGTGCTCCAGTAATAAGACCTGTGGCCTTTTCCAATTGTCCTAATTTTTCTTCATGTTGTTGGCCTTTATAAATATTCCAAATTGCAGCTGCTCTGTTGGCACCATCCCACAAGTGTCTGGCCACGTCCCTCTTTTCCCTAGAGGAAATCCAGGCCCTTTGCTGCGCTAACTTAAGGGCAGCCCCTCTCAAGCAATTAGGGTATGCGGCAGTGACTTGGAAGCTGGACAAGGGCAGTGTGAATTTTATAGTTCCTAGAGTAGAGTATTAATCAGGGTCCGTTGATATTGTTGTGGAAAAACATCCTGAGTGAGGTTTGTACCATCCTGATTCTTTCCATCCTGAGGCCATTGGGCCTCCCTATAGAGGCATTCCAATGTTTCCCTGGGCACCATTGGTCTTAAAAGTTGGTCCACATCTGCCCAGGAAGGGTTATAGCAGCGAAAGACTATTCCCAGGTGTTCCTGAAATTTAACAGGGTCTTCCCTAATTTGGGGAAATTTGTCGATTAAGTGATATAGATGGCTCCCCTTCAAGCAAAATCCCACCAATTCCATTTCTCTAAGAACTTGCAAGTAGAGGGACCATAATTCGAGTGGTGGGATGGCGATTCCTTTCAACTTACCACTCCCCATTTTTCCATACCAGACCAGATCACTTTCACTCGGGCCTTTAACACAGGGAAGGTCTTATATAGGGTGTCCACGACTGTCTACACCCCCTTCCAGCAAAGGTGGGGCGTTGGACCCATCAGTGGCTCGTCAGACCACTTTTTACCAGAGGGGAACCAGAGGGAAGGGATGGGGTCACACAATCCTAGACCCAGACAGGCCCCTCTCCAGTCATGCCATGCAAAGGGGAACCGTCCAGGTCAGGGCATTTATCGTGATGCCCACTAGATGGAGCCACAGGGCTTGCTTTAGAGACACCTCTGGTCACAAGCAAATGGCTTCACAGAGAGCTCTGGACATCTTGCTGTGGCTGTCACTCACACCGGTCTGCCGACCTTCACTTTCACACTGGCACACAAAACGGAGATCTGCCTGAGACCTACCTAGCCATACCCAGTGGCTCTTCCCGGGGAACCAGAACCAGAACCTGAGAGGCCTCAGGAGTGTCTGGCAGCAAAAGTCCGAATAGAACGTGCAACTCACCCGAACCCAGAGCCTACAGGCAGTCCTCCACCAGAAACCCACAATAGAGATTTCAAAAAGGTCGCTTACCTTTCAGAGGAGCCCTGGGTCTGGTGGGGACAGCCCACGGTCCTCCAGCTCTAGGGGGTCGCCGTCTATCCGAGTCACGGCACCAAATGTTGTGGAAAAATCGATCCACGCGTTGTGTTTTTCAATCAGATCAGCCTGAGGCTCTTTATTGATTACAAGTGCGCAGGGAAGGACCGCTACTGGAAACGGCCTCCCCGAAGCTGGTTACAGACAGGCTTATAAAGCTTAAAACCACAAACTAGTTACACAAGGTTGCATACATTTCCTTGTTATTTCCTTACTAAAAATATTGCAAAATCGATACAGATTGGAGCAAACTTAAATTCTTCCCATATTAAGCCTTTCCTGTTATTTACTGTCTGTCCTTTTGTGTTTAAACAGCGACTGTAAGGGATATCGCAAAATTGCTTTTGCTAGGGGACTGTTGGGTATTTTCCACTGCCTCCTCTGTGCCCCCCTTTTGTTCATTTAAGTGAGCTGACCTTGGCAGCTTGACATGAGGCTTGGGCCTATAAGGTTTGGATGCCACTGGATTTTCCCTTACAATATCCTAACACATCCCTTTTTGGTGAAGTACTAGACCACATCTGTTGGCTATACACTTTTATGTACTTTTGAGACGCATTGACATTAATAGCATAGGAAGGGAATATTGCAATATTGTGCAGGTTGAGTTATTAGTTACTGGAATTATTTTAATACAGGTAAAATCTCCCACAGCAGAACAAACCCTTTGGGTAGACGTTTGATTATTTACTAATTGCGTGACAAAATAGCAATAAGGGCCTCTTTCATCCAGCATTCTGCAAGTTCCAGGAACGATCATCATATCTACCCCTTCATAGAACCCCTCGATTTTAACTTCTGATTCCTGGGGCTTATGTGTAGTGATATCCTATATTTCTATTTCCACCAACCATTTGTTTTCCATTCAATTGTTCATTCATATGCTTTATTCTGGACTTTGAAAAATAATTTTTCTGAACAAAATTTTAGTAAATTACTGGAAAAATCTGGGCCAATGGATTTCCGTAGAATATACCGTATTATCTGTATTTGGGTAAATTTCAGGGATGGTGGCAGAGGCGGCGGGGACGGTGGGGTTAATATTTGTGGCAGCAAGGCATTTTTAGTATTCATCCTCCGGAAGCCAGTTAGGGAGGGCAGTACATGCTGATGGTACTTGTCCTTAAACACAGTTTGCAGCCCCCGGAATAAACCCACCCCACCAATTAACTCCACATTCCCAAGAATACATCCCGCAGCTCCCTCCCTGCCAATGTATAATACTTCGTTTCTTCCACCAGGGCCAATTTTCAATGTCCCTTGTTGTTAGGAATTTCTGGACTTTGGGGGCTTCAGCAGCGTGAGTGTTCCTTCTTCTCTCTTGGAACGGTCGTGCTTTAGTATTATACCGGGGAGAGGTTGCTAGCACACTACCCAGATCCTGGTCCAGTGGTCTCAAGGGATCTTTTCCTTTGATGGTGGTCTTGGGCATCCAAAAGAACAAAAAGGTATCGTGGAAGTTTAACAATAACAGCAAGAGCATAGCTACACACATGAACCAAATTGACGGCATGAGCCATTTTCGCACCATGGCTGTTTCTTTTATTCTGTCTGTGGGGTCAGCCATGGCAGCTGGGTGCCAGTGGGCGCTAGGCTCTCCACTGGGCTTTTAAAGGCATTATTCTGGCCTCGTGTCTCTTGTATTCCCTTTTCCAGCAGGCCAAAGCTTCAGCTGGCTGTAAAGACAGCCTACAGGAGATTAAGGTGGCTCCGATTGCCCACGGACTGATTGATCGGGGTGCTGAGGTCTATTTTCGTTTCCTGAGATTATATCTAGGTTCCTTCTCGGGCCCTGGAGAGAAGTCACGGTTGCTATCACCCTGGTCACTTCCTAGAGCGGGGTCTAGGATAGAATTCTTTAGCGTTCAGGTTCAAAGGTGGCGTTGTCTGTTTGCAGTGGGAGGCGTGGATCCAGCTGACAAGCCCCTTGCATTTGACCGCTGTGTGGCTGGTCAACAGGACCTGGTAGGGCCTCTCCAGCGAGGCTCCAGGGAAGTCTTTCTCTCATGTACCTTAATGTAGACCCAATCTCCAGGCTGCAGTGGGTGGCACGGCGTGTCAGCTGGTTCAGGCAGAGCACTTTGTACCTGTGAGTGAAGAGACCTAACACACCGCATTAGTGTCTTGCAATATCCCATAACGGTGTCATCGTTTAGTTGCAAATCCAATTTGTAAGGGATTGGGGGAGGGGATACTGGCATCCTCATAGGCCTGGCCATAAGGATTTCATGTGGGGATTGGCCATGTTTGAGTGTGGGAGTGCTTCTCTTGTATATGAGGGCAAGGGGGAGGGCATCAGGCCATTTTAGGCCAGTCTCAGCACAGATCTTAGAGAATTTGTTCTTAATTCCCCATTTTTCCACTCGACTGTCCCCGCACTTTGGGGGTGATGAGCAAAATGCAGGTGTTGGGTGATGTTGAGGGCCTTGCAAATCTGTTGCATGACTTGGCCTGTGAAATGGGTTGATAGAGACAGGTAAACCAAACCGGGGGATAAAGTCTTTTAACAATCTTTTCGCCATGGTGAGGGAATCGGCCTTGGCACAAGGGTAGGCCTCTATCCATCCGGAATACAAACAAATGCAAACGAGGACATATTCCTAAGAACAACATTTCGGCATATTGATAAAATCAATCTGGATATTTACAAAGGGTTCCCACGGGGTGGGGTGCGCAGTTGGTTTTGCTCGTACTGGTCTGCCACTGTTGTGGGCTAGGCAGATAGGGCAAGAGTTACAGCACTGCGGCACCATTATGGAAAAATTGGGGGCATACCAATGTTGCAGCACTGATGCACTCATCCCCCCTTTGCTCACGAGTGCCATTCCATGGGACACATGAGCAAGATAGGGAAATCAGGCGAGGAGGGAGACTGTGAAATAAAGAAAATAGAGTCGAATGGAGCCGGAGACCTGGAAAGGGCCAGAAGCATCTGCCAAAGCATTTCCTCTTGTAACATCATGAAAAGGTTTTTGGTGAGCAACACATTTGACAACAGGAATGGCAGAAGGAAGCTGAAGAGCAGAGAGAAGAGCATCAACATCCATTTTTGCTCCCCTCCCCGCCCGACGTGAGGAATCCTCGGTGTTTCCATAGTTGCCCATAGTCATGGACCGCCCCAAAGGCATATCGGGAGTCTGGATAGACCAGGGGTCTCAAACTCAAATGACCATGAAGGCCACATGAGGACTAGTACATTGGCCCGAGGGCCCCATTACTGACACCTCCCCCCACTGCCCTCAGCCCCGCCCCCACTCCACCCCTTCCATGAGGCCCCGCCCCTTCCCTGCCTCTTCCCACCCCTTCCCCGCCCCCATTCCAACCCCTTGCTCAGGGCAGGGAGTTGGGATGTGGGGTGCAGGAGGAGTGAGGGGTGCAGCAGGGGGTCAGGGTGCAGGGTGTGGCAGGCGGTTCAGGGCAGGGGGTCGGGGTGCAGGAGGGGTGCAGCAGGGGATTCAGGGCAGAGAGTCGGGGTGCAGGGGGGTGAGGGGTGCAGCAGGGGGTCAGGGTGCAGGGTGTGGCAGGGGGTTCAGGGTAGGGGGTTGGGGTGTAGGAGGGCTGCGGGGTGTGGCAGGGGGTTCAGGGCAGGGATTCGGGGTGCAGGGTGCGTCAGGGGGTTCAGGGCAGGGGGTTGGGGTGCAGGAGGGGTGCGGGGCGTGGCAGGGGGTTCAGGGCAGGGGGTTGGGTGCAAGAGGGGTGCGGGATGTGGCAGGAGGTTCAGGGCAGGGGATCGGGGTACAGTTTATGACAGTTCTTAATTCTTCTTGGAATTTAACAGGTCTTTTCTTATTTTTGGAAACTTTTCAGTTAAATTACACAAATCCGTGGGAGATCAAGGTGCATGCACGGACACCAAGGCTCCCTGACCCAAAGAGCCTATGCCCGGGAGTTGTTGCAAGGGGAACATTGCCTCACCGTGGGGAGGCAAGGTTTGAGGGGTGGACGTAAGGGTTTTTTTCCCTCTAGTATTCCTCGCCGGCCCAGTTGAATCTAAATCTGTTATTAATCCTTCTAACTGATCATACAGACAATAAGCCGTACGTTCTAAGGCACTGGCTGGGCTTTCTGAGGACTTTACACGTGAAACAGAAGGTGACAGCGAGGTTTCTACTTGGGGTAGGTGTTCCTGGACAGTGGAGTCAGCTTCCAGGTTATATGGAGGTGGAGGTCGCTCGGGGGCCTCCCGACCAGTTCCAGCCTGGCCGGGCTGTCCTTCACCAACCTGTGCAGTTCTGGCCTGACTGGATGGTCCTTCACCAACCTGCGCAGGTGGTGCAGGGGCAACCAATTGTCTGGGCTCTAAATATAGGTCTGTAATACCCTTGGGTGAGGCTGAGGGGGTACCCCGAAGAGGCCTTGAAGGGTAGAGAGGTATCTGCTGGCCAGCAGGAGTTTGGGGAGGAGCCAATTTCTCCCTTGCCTCGTTTAATTGTGTTTTAAGTTTCTCCTGGGAGTCCTTGAGACTCCTCGTTTGAGATTCACAGCGCCGTTTTTCTGTTTCTCCACACCAATCGAAATATGCATCAAACTGACCTTGCCTGACTTTACTGGCCAGAAGTGCGCCTCTGAGGTGCACAATCTTGTCAAGGTCGAAACGTCCCTCTAGGGGAAACTGTAATTTTGAAAAAAGCAACAGAGGGTCCTGTGGCACCTTTGAGACTAACAAAATACTTGTAGTACTCTGATACTTGTAATTTTGAATCGTCTTTGGTATACCAATTCCATTTGTTCAGAAACTTGCAAGTGAAAGGACTGAAATTTGTGTACATGTAGTAGGCAGGTGTGCCTTTTGGCAAGGCGGTGGTCCCTTTGGACCCACCGGCTCCCATTTTTCCCAGTTCCTGGTGAGGCAGAGATCACCTTGGACCCTCCAGTGCCCAGTACCCGGATCGCTTTCACTCAGGTCACTCACACAGGGAGAGCTTATTTAGGATGTCCATGACTCTCCTACAGCCCCCTTCAGCAAAGAGCGTTGGCTAGTCTCAAAGAGACGGCGCCGCTTACTCTGGTGCGTTAGGCGAGGTGATTGGACCAGTCAGTGGCTTACGAACCGCCTTCAGGCGGGACAGAGACAGGGGAGGAAAGAGGTCACGGGAAAGGACCATCCAAGGATGGGAAAGGATAGGGTCACACAATCCTAGACCCAGGCAGGCCCCTCGCCGGTCAAGCCATGCAGAGCGAGACTGGCTCGGTCAGGGCCCCGCTTTTGGCCCTACTAGTTGCAGTCACAGGGCTTGCATTAGAGACATCTCCGGTCATGAGATGGTGGGCAGTGGTGTTCACAGCTGTCAGCGAGCGCAGCTGCCGGGAGAGCGCATTTTTAGCTGTGTCTTGGAGACGCTCACGTGGCTCCGGAGAGACAGAGCGTAACCTGTGCCCCCAGCAGAATGTATATACGCGAGCCACTCCAGGCCTTTGCCGGGAGGCTGCCGGACCCAGTGCCAGCATGGTTGGCATGATCAGCCCACAAGGAGGGAGGGACCTTAGCCAGCAGTTCCTGTTGCAACGAGGAAGGGCTGGGGTCGGTCTCCTCCCCCTTGGAACTGCCAGGACGTCATTGTGAGCGGGACCAGGCACGTTCAGATACACGCCATCTGGGGTACAGTCGATTGTACAATTTAATTTACACAGCAAGTCTCTTCCCGAAAGGTTAACCTATTACTGCTCCAGTGACACAGAGCGATGCAGGGACTCGTACAAAAACCAGGGGCGGAGCATATGCAGCCTGGCGAGGCGAGTTTAGCAGGGATCGCTCACCCCAGGAGAAAGAGAGACACACAGCGAGCTGAGTAGGAAAAACACGCACAGCCCCAGCTCTTTTCAAGATGCATCCAGCGGCTGCCCGGTTCTCCACCCACGATTCACCTTCAGGGGCAGAACTTAGCCGGGAAATCCAATTCTTTGCTTGTAGCCAAATGGTTCTAGGCACAGACACAGGACGACACAGGGAAATGCAGCAAGCAGCAAAGGCAGCTTGGGGTGATGTGGGGGGCAGGGTCTTGTGCACGGCACAAAGGTCTCCCTGCAGAAGAGGTGATTAACAAGACACACTTCTATAGTAACCCCCCTCCCAAACTCACCGCCTCTCTGGCCGCTCAGAGAGCGCCTGCTGTGCTGTACTCAGCCCCCTAACACACTGAGCGGCCCATCTCCCCCAGTCTCTCTTTCTGCAATCACAGCCCTTGTTCTGACCAAGCCCGTGGCTGCCCCGTCCCCTCCCCATTCATTGAAGGGGTATGTTGGGTTTCGCTACCTAATACCACCCTTCCCCTGCAGCTCCGTCTCCTTCCGATCTCACATTCCTAGGAGCGTCGCATCTGCCGTGGCCTTTCCCCAGCACTATTTATATTTATTTTATTTAACCAGCACATTTGGCAATAGCCACTTCTGTGTTGGCGAGTCACCCATTGACTTGAGACGGTCACTTGCTCAGACACGAAAGCGATGTAGGACTCTCCTACCGAGCACTGCCTGGAGACGTGTCTCCCGGGGAGTTTATCCTCCCTGGGTGACACCCACATGCCAATATTTAGCCTATGGAGTTCTCCTCAGTCCCAGTCCAGGGCCCTGGACCCTACTTCCTACCCTCACAGCCACCTCCGGTCATCACATGTGCTGAGCTGAGCGTACGGTCTCTCTGGGGTGTAAAGGGGACACGTGTCCCCAAGGGGACATTGCCATGTGCTGAGTGCTCACCCCAGTCACCTCTTATACCCACTCTATGAAACACACATGCAAATCCCTGCCCCGGGGGGGGGAGGGTCCTCTTTAAACACAAACTCCTGGTTGGAGGAGCCTCAGTCTCCCCCAGACACAGAATTGCCCGGTCCTGCCCGCTGGGGAGTTTCCCTCTTTGCATGGAAATGAGAATGGAATCTCTGTGGCTTTTCCTTTCTCTGTTCTCTGCCCTCAACTGTGAGTGTCTATGGGACAGTTGGGGAATTAGAGACAGACCCATGGATTTGTTCAGTGGCTAATATTATCTTTGCTATTTTCTCCTTTTCCCAGGTGTCCTCTCTCAGGTGCAGCTGGTCCAGTGCGGCCCGGGGGCGGTGAAGCCCGGAGAGACCCTCACCCTGACCTGCGCTGTCTCCGGGGTCTCCATCTCTACTCAATATTATTTCTGGCACCGGATCTGCGGTCCACAAGGGCTGGAGTGAATGGGACGGTTATATCCATATAGCGGAGGTACAAACTCTCTCCAAAGCTGAGTCACCATCTCTGGAGACACCACGAAGAACCAGGTCTCCCTGCAGCTCCGCTCCCTGACAGCTGCAGACACCGCTGCCTATTACTGCACCAGAGACACAGTGACACAGAGAAGAGCCAGGAGTGGCACAAAAGGGGGAACCAGGCTTCTCAGGGGCTTTAATGCCTCATGCCTCCCATCATCTCCTAGCTCTGTAGGAACGTGAGACAGGATTTCACTCCAGCTTTCCAGGACATGACCTTAAGCTCTGACACATTTCACACGGAGCTCCCTGGTTCATTCTCAGTACATGGAACCGCTCTGAGAGGGCCCCTTTGGTGAGTGACGGGTATTTCCCACGTACTGCCACAAAACTCTTCTTTAAAAGTCATTTAAGTTTGTGGAACTGCCACACCCAATCACCCAAACCTTAAAGAGAAGTAGACGCACAACTGCGTAGGCACTTGTCTTCCAACTCACTTCCAACTCAGACTTCTTTGAAATTCAATAGTCTGAAAACCAAGAAATGAAAAGTAGGGCAATTGTCCATACTGGAGCGTCACATCAGCTTACCGCACTAACTACTCTTTGTGGCAGACTCCAAATTCCCACAAGGAACGCTCTTTCTATCTCCAACAGACAAAGAAGCACACCCCAATTTCATCAAGCGCCTCAGTAACGCCAACGCTTGGCTGATAATATCAACCACAGCCAATGAAGTTTCCTTCTACACACAAAGCACACACACACACACAAACATAAACACATGCACACATGTACAAACACACAAATACATAGATAAGCAAACACACCCATATGCATAAACACACACACAGCACATACACACAGATTTTCCCCTTCACCATTTAGAAACCTATCTAGCATTAACTTAAAGATTGCAAGTGACAGAAAATCCACCGTGTCCCCAGGAAAATTATTTTCAATGGTTAGTTCTCCTCATTGTTAAAATTTTTCACCTTATGTCTAGTCTCCATTTGTTGTCTAACTTCATCCTCTAGCCTTTGAATGGTGTCCTGCCTTTGTCCACTGGATTATAATGCCATTGATAATCAGAAATCTTTGAAATGGGAAAGAAGAATTGAGTGGAAACAGGAAGGTGAATTTCCCTTAAAGTCACTATTTTAAGGTCAATATAATTTACTCTGAACGGTTATCAAGCTGAAAGCTCAAAGATGAAACATTTGAGACACTCAGATACTGGAACAGAAGACAATCACTGAGTCTTGCTGAATACAAAGATCATTGAGGAGATATCATAGAACAATTATATTGATGCGTAGGAGCAAAGGAGCTACCAGACCAGTCTTGTCTAGTAATTCATCACCAGCAACAACTAACACCAGCAGCGTCTGAGAGCGGTGCAAGAGTGACCCCCAGTGGACGCCAAGGGAATGACTACCCGTGGAGGCTATTTCTTCCTAAAGTTTTCTGGGTTGTGAGCTCAAAAATAGTGAAGAAAGAAAGAAAGAAAGAAAGAAAGAAAGAAAGAAAGAAAGAAAGAAAGAAAGAAAGAAAGAAAGACGGATCCTATCTATAGCTTGAATTCTTTGCATCCTCTCTAAAAAGTAGAGAGGTTGCGGTGCCCGGCTAGATGAGGTAAAGGACATTTGGCACGGTTGTGTATCACTGTGTTACTGGGGAGCTGGGGCTCCACAGTGACACACCTCATATCAAAAACCTAAGCACACTGGCACTCCCGTGAGAAAAGACAGACTCAGGACAACTTCCCATTAGGCTCAACATTTGATTTAAGTGCATTGGGTCTCAGCTGGTGTCATTCCAGGCACTTTCATGAAGCTATATCATTTTATACCCCGGGGGGACCATTTTATTGATATTATTAAAGCAGTGCCTAGTTATTATTATATTGGTAGCACCCAAAGGTCCCAACCTAGATCATGGTCCTATAGTACTTGGCACTGTATATAAACATAGGAAGAGATAGTCCCTGCCCCAGCATTCATTGCAATCTAAACCTGGGTTTCCAAAGGAGCCTGACATTCCAGGGCCATCTGGGCTCTTTCACTCCACTCTATGTTCCTTTGAAAAATCCAGTCTAACTATGCCGGGGAATGGAGGCACGGAAGGTGAAGTGATTTGCCCCAGATCATACAGGGGTCAATGACAGACTGGGAATGGAACCCAGGTGTCCCAAATCCAAATCCAGTGCTCTACCCAATCATTCCACTCCTCTCCAAAGAGTTAGCGATTTTAAGCAGACATACCTTCTGAAGTGCTGGTCTCATGTTGGTCCTAGTGTTCTAAAAGATCTCCGTTGAATTCAAATATAGGAATTGCCCTCACAGCTCCTACCACTGTTCTGTCTCCAGTCACGGTGTCAATCTCGGCGAGGGATTTGGTATGGGTATGCATCACTGTGTACTACAGTGGATACCACAGTGACAAAAGCCATTATAAAAACCTCGTTCTGCTGGCAGCTGTGCAAACCAACCCAATTTCAGGTGACTGCTAGGTTAGTATTCCATCAGGCGCAGCCGAAGGCTGAAATTTACAAATCCATCTAAAGAATTTCCATGCCAGGTTCTCAATGAAATGAACAGGAACTTCCAATGGGAGTCGGGCACCTAACCTGCTTATGCACTTTTGCAAATCCAACTAGATACCTCTCTGCACCTTTTGGTGCCTAAAAATCTTTGTAAATGTGACCTCTAATCCTGCAGAGGGCTTTGACAAATCTCAGACTATATTTCTAAGTAGAGTTGGTCCCAAAAAAAGGAAGGGAAAAAAGTTTTCAGAAAAAGTTTTGAGAAAAATATGTCCCTTTTTTATCAGAACTTTCAGACCTCTGTTTCTAAGTTTTGTTTTCTTCTTTCCTCTGAAGAGAAGGATAAACCTTTGTCTTTAATTATTCTATGTCTCTGTGCATCAGCTTTGTGTCCTGCCTTCTCCTGAGAGTCAATAAAATACACCTCTCTATCGGTTTCAGGAGAGATTGTGCTATCCGCCCTCCGACTAGCCCCTAACCATGAGTAGTGAGGTAGGGCTTTACAATCTGGTCCAAGGAAAATAACTTGCCAAATGTCTTTGTTGTGTTTACTTCAGAATTATCTTATTCCCCTACTAATCTTCTTCCATGGAAATGAGAAATAAAGCTTCTCTCTCCTACTGAGATTTCCCTGTTCTGGACAAAAAAATTCTCCAGTGACGTCTTGAAAATTGTTAGACCAGAATTTCACTCTTTATCCATACCAGTACTTCCCAGTTTACTACTTCTAGCTCCCGAGTAACTCAACCACTCCAGAAATGGGTAGGACACATTCTAGACTGGATTGATTTTCATTAAGAATATCGGAACTGTGTTTTCCCAGTTTCATAGATATTAAGGCCAGAAAATATAAATTAGATCACCTAGTCTGACCTCCTGTATAAACATGGGCCATAACATTTCAGCCAGTTACTTCTGTGTTGAGGCCAATTACATGTGTTTCACTAACGCATATTTTCTAGAAAGACATTCAGGATTGAGCCAAAGACTTCAAGAGACAGAGAGTCTGTCACTTCCCTTGATAGTTTGTTCCAATGGTTAATAAACCTGACTTTAAAAAACCCAGTGCCTTATTTCCAGCTTGAATTTGTCCGGGTTTAGCTTCGAGCCATTGGTTCTTCTTCTGCCTTTCTGTGTTAGATTAAAGAGCCCTTAATACCTGGTATCCTTTTTTATATGGTAAACATATTGGGCTCCTTAACAGCCTCCTTTTTGTCCTGAGAACAACAAACATGGGGGAGAGGGGGAATGCAGCATTTTTCTATCTCGAATGGATTAAATCTACCTGTTTCTTCATGTTTCTAGCTTTGTATATCCTCTGCCCGTCACTGTAGAATGTTAAGTCTCATTGTGAATCTCCAAAAGAAAAGAAAATGATACAAGCTTGAAGAAATTCTCCATTCACCTCTCCGACACCTGCAGATCTTCACAACTAGATGGCTGAAAATCCAAAACTGCATTGGCCAAGTTAGATGAGATAGAAGAGATTTTTGTATGGCTCTGTACCATTGTGTCCTATGGAGTAGCAACTACCACAGTGAGAAGTCCTCTATCAAAAACTTGATAATCTTAGAAGCTATGCAACAGAGCCCAACAGAGGGCGCACTCTTACATTTTCATATTCATTGCCATTGGATGGCAGAGGATTTTGTCTGACCAGATATCACTGTGATAGGTGGATGGCTACCACAGTGACAACTCCCCCCATAAAACCCCTAGATGCGGTTAGTAGCAGCCCAAAGAAGTCAGGCAGCCCAAAGAAGTCAGAAGTCAGTTCTCATAGACTTTCCATCACAGCAAAAAAGGGAGAAAAAAGCTCCTGGGGAGGGAATAAATGTTCCAGTGTGCACCTGTAACAACAAGCTGGGATTTTCCAAGGGGAATCAGGCACAGACCTTGGGAGTTAGGTGCCAAACCTGATCACCTATCTGCATCTTTAGACTCCTCCTTTCCCATGTGGATCTTGCCCTTCGAAATTCCCAGCCCATATGGCTAGTGAGAACACTACATATTACTTTAGAGAGGACTGAGGCTGAAACTCACCCCTATCATTCTGGGCCCTAAGATTTAGAATGCTAAGCTACCCAGCCATGAACTTTAGCTTCATGAAATTCCTTAAATTCCTTTGAAAATCTCACCCAGACTCAAGGTAACTTGGGTACCTTCCCTGTGAGTTCCCATCCCGTCAAAGGTTTGGATTCTTTTAAGTTTCACCTTAACTCTGGATTTCTTGTGGGAGTTTCAATGGTGTTTTTCTTGTCAGAATATTTACATATAAGTCAGTTTCCCCCATCCACATCCCCCTTGGATTGAATCTCTGTCTTTTTCTCTGTGTCTCTCTCCCACTCCCGGGTCTTATATCAACACCCATTGCTGCAATATCTACTTCTCATTGGGAATATCCACCAGAAAAGAAAACAATCTGATCTTGGGGACATTACTAATTGGCTCCTCTCCCACATGCAACTCTTTGGAACTTAGTGGAAGAGCTCTGCAAAAAAGGCATTGACTGGGTTGAATGGTTCCGCTTTCAGGGGAGGAGGTTTTTGTACAGTTCTGTATCACTGTGCTGGGTGGGGTACCTCCCACAGTGAAAAAACCCCGAACAAAAACCCGGGTCTAGTAGCAACGGCCCAAAGAAATCTCTCTAGTAGGGATCCCGTCATCACAGAGTATGGGCATCTGACAAACATGAATAGATTTGGACTCTCAGCACACCTGCAAAGTAAGGACAGAAAGACACAGAGGAGAACAACGACCTCCCACTTCACAGGGAGATGCATTTACATATCTATCTAAGCCACTTACATGGCCCTACTACCATAGTACCTACGTACCTCACAATCTTTAATGTGTTGATCCACATTATCCCCCTGTGAGCCAGCTGGAGACCCAAGGAAGAGAAACTAAGTGCTAAATATGTAAAGGAATTGGATGCCTACCTCTTTAGAAACCTAAATACCTTTAAAGGTCTGGCTGTAGATGAACTTGCCCAAGGTCAGATATGCGGTCTGTGTCAGGACAGGGAATCCGACTGGGATCTCCCAAAGTCACAGGATCGGGTCATAAGCACTGAACCATCCTTTCTGCAGATGGAGAAGCGGAATCATAGAAAGATTGAGGATCAAATCTCAAAGCTCAGTGATATTCTCTGATGGATGGAATCTATCTATTTTTCCATCTTTCAGCCACCCTTCGCTGCAGAATGTAAGGCTCGCTGTGAATGTCCAACAGAGAAGAAAATGATTTGAGCTTGAAGAAATTCTCCATTCACCTTTCTGACATATGCGGCTCTTCACAACTAGAGGGATGAACGACCCAAAACTGTATTTTCCACATGGATTCACTGATAAGACCAAAAAGATTTTTGTACGGCTGCATAACACTGTGTGCTAGCGGGCAGTGGTTACCACAGTGAATAGTCCTCTATCAAAAACACAGTCATTTTAGCAGCTATGTGGAGCCCAACAAAGGGCATGCGCCAAAAATATTTGGTCACACCTACATTCATTGCTATTGGATGGCCAAGGATTTTGTACAGCTGAGTAGCACGGTGCTAGATGGGATAGGTACCACAGTGCCAAATCACCTAGCAAAAACCTGAACCCTGTTAGAAGCTGCACAAAAATACTGGGCCAGGAGAGTTCTCACACGTTTCCATCACCGCAACAATTGCTCCCAAGTGAGAAAATAAATATGTAAGCATACACCTCTGACTTCTTCTGAAATATCTCTATCCCCAGGATTTTTTGAGGGGACCTGTGGGAATCAGGTACTAACCCTAAATCAATGGAATTTGGGCACCCCACTTGCTTAGGTGCCTTGTAATTCCCACTGCACCAGTAGGCATCTACAGAACTGTTGTCAATTTGGCCTGAGGGATTAAGGACCTGAGCCAAAACTCATTGAAATCCAGGGGAGTGTTTCTATTAACTCCAGCTGGCTGGAGGTCAGGTCCTCAAGACTTACCTACACTCGTACAAGAAGTATGTAATAGAGCCACGACTTCAACCCATCTCACCTGGCTCCCACTCCAGTGGAAAGGCAAGGAAGCTGCCTTTGAAACGTTTTTCCATCATACCAACATCCATTCCCATGAGACAGGGGTGGATTTTGTACGACTGTGTACCACAGTGATACCGGGGGGAGTAGCTACCACAGTGAAAAATCCCCTGTCAAAAACCTGAAGCGCATTAGCGATGATGATGAGAAGTCAGATGACACGGAATCTACTCAGATCTTCACACCGGTTCACATGATGGGGACAGGGATTTCATACTGCCCTGTAACACAGTGCTAGGTGGAGCGGTAGCTCCCACAGTGACACATCTCCTGTCAAAAACGTAGACACTCTCGCGACTCTGAAAACACAGTACATAATTCTGGACTCAGAGCCTTAAATTTCCCCAACTTTGATCGCTTGACCATGCCTCACAGAGTCCTGGAAACAGCTGTGTGGTAGATCTAGTCATCAAGTTAGAAGGTCCTGTCCCGGAGCCATTAGCTCATTTACTTTACACACAAATTCCTCCGTTCAACACCTAGTAAAACCAGCAGAGCCTCATCTTAGAGGCACGAGAATGATTCAAGAATTGGAAAACATGCCTTACAGTGAAAGACTCGAGGAGCTTAATTTATTTCATTTAACGAAGAGAAGGTGAAGGTGTGACTTGATCGCCATCTATAAGTACCTACACGGTGAACAGAAATTTCCAAATATAGAGTTCTTCAATCAAGCAGACAAAGGTGGCTAGAAGTTGAAGCTAGGCACATTTTCCAGACTAGAAATCAAGTACAAACTTTTAATACGGAGGGTAACTAAACTTTGGAACAATTTATGATACTCCATCACTGGCCATTTTTAAATCCCCCTGAAACATCTGCTCTAGTTCAAATAGGAATTAATTCAGGGACGTCCTATGGCCTGTGTTATGCAAGAGATCAGATTAGATAATCACACAGGTCTGATACTCTATGAATCTCTGACTTATTCCAACATACAAAGAGCCACAATTTCATCCAGGTTACGTGGAAAGAGAAAAATGCTTCACATCTCTCTCCTTCAACTGCATCTTCGCCTCTTCCCAAAAAATAAATCTCGCATGGGGAAAACCTTGATCCACTTCATACAAAGGGGATTTTGTACGTCTCCATTCCACTGTGCTGATTGGAGTAGCTACTACAGTGAGACACTTCTGCATCTCTGCAATGACTGTGTGAAAGAAATCAGGCACCTGTGCATTTATGTGGCCCCATCACTGCAGCATCTGAGGGCTTCCCAGTGCAGAGTGGAAATAGATAGTTGAAGGAGATTTAGACACACAATCACTATTGAAATGAATGTGAGATGTGCTTCTAAAGCCCCTAGTCCTAATCCCCACTTTACAGCCAGGGAAACTGAGGTACGGAGTGCTATAAGGACCTGAATCAAAGGAATGCCATGGATCCAGTCCTAAGTGACTGACCCGAATACACACCGGGAATCGAGGAGATGAACCCAGGAGTCTCAAGTCCCATCCAGCCCCTCTTCTTCCACATTCTTCCAGCAGGAGAGCTTTCCAGAGACTTTCCCATCACCCCAATGTTCATTCTCAAGAGATGGGCAAGGATCTTGTATGACTCTGTATCACTGTGTTGGCTGGGTAGCGGGTACCCCACAGTGATACATCCCCTATCAAAAACAGGGCTCCTAGAGCTGGCCGGAATGTTCTTTGTTGGTTTGCCTGTCTAGCAAAAAAATTTAAGGCTCTCCAACAATTTCTTAAATTTTAAGGCCAGGGGGACCATTAGAAAGATCATCTAATCTGACCTCCTGTGTATCACAGGCCATAGAATTTCATCCATTTACCCTGTTTTGAGCCAGATAACTTGTGTTTAAGTGAAGCAGAAAGGCATCCAGTCATGATCTAAGACATCAATATGGAGAATCCACCACTTTCCTTGGGACTGGTTAATCGCCTTCACTATTAAAAAAAGTGTGTCTTATTTCTAAGTTTAATTTGTTTGGGTTTAAATTCCAGCCATTGGTTCTCGTTCTACCTTTTGCTGGTAGATTCAAGACCCCTTTAGTACCCAGGATGTTTACTTTATTCCAAAACATTCAGCTTTGGTTTGGGGTAGTGCTTGGGGGAAGCTTGAGGGGGGAAAAACATTGAAACAAGCATTTTGTTTCACTTTGAAAATGGCATTCTTTCCTTCTTCCTCTCACTTTTCATTTCCCTCGTTTTCTCCACTGATAATTCAGAGAAATCAAGAGTTTCCCTCTATTTTGAAAGAGACATTTTGAATATTTTTTTAAAAAATCTGATTTTTAAAATTAGAATGTCAACATTTTACTGGAAAAATTCAATTTTTGACAAAAAACCCTCATTTTTTGCCAACAACTTTCCCAATGAGAAATTTTTGAACACCCCGCCATATCCGACAAAGAACTAAATCTCCCCACCACACCAATACTCACGTACTCACGAGATAATTGTTATTCATGATCCCCCGAGGATAAGAAAGGACGGATGGCCCAGTGGTTACGGCAGGGATCAACAACCTTTGGCACGCGGCTCGCCAGGCTAAGCACCCTGGCAGGCCGGGCCGGTTTGTTTACCTGCCGCATCCACAGGTTCAGCCAATCGCGGCTCCCACTGGCTGCGGTTCACTGCTCCAGGCCAATGGGGACTGCGGGAAGAGGCATGGGACGAGGGATGTGCTGGCTGCCGCTTCCCGCAGCCCCCATTGGCTTGGAGCTGCGAACCGCGGCCAGTGGGAGCCACAATCGGCCGAACCTGCAAATGCGGCAGGTAAACAAACCGGCCCGGCCCCCCAGGGGGCTTACCCTGGCAAACCGCGTGCCAAAGGTTGCCGACCCCTCAGTTACGGCAATAGCTGGGCACGTGGGAGACCTCTGTTCTATTCCTTGCTCTCCTGCAGACTTCCATGAGCAAGTCATTCATGGCCAGATGTTCAAAGCCATTTAGGTACCAAATGGGATTTTCAAAAGCATGTAGGACCCAAAACTCATTGATGTTAATGGGACTTGGGCACCTAGATGCTTTTGAAAATCCCACTAGGTGCCTAAATATCTTTATCAATCTGTCCCTTAGCCTCTCTATGCTTCACTTCCCCCTCTCTGAAATGGGGGATAAATAGTAATCCCCCACCTCACAGGGGAGTCACAAGGGTAAATAAAGACTGTGAGATAAGTTGATATCATCTTAATGGGAGGGGAATCATATCAGTACCTAAAATAGATAGACATCTTCTGCAATGTTACTTATGGATATTCGAATTAGTCTCTCTCTCCCTCCACACACCCCACCCCTCTCAGACAAGAAGATACTCTCCTCTAGTCAGGTTATTCCATTATCCCAAGCTAGGAGTCATCTGCACCTTTCTCTGAACATAAGAGCGGCCAGACTGAGTCAGACCAAAGGTCCATCTAGCCCAGTGTCCTGTCTGCTGACATCGGCCAATGCCAGGTGCCCCAGAGGGAATGAACAGAACAGGGAATCATCAAGTGATCCTTCCCCTGTTGCCCATTCCCAGCTTCTGGCAAACAGAGGCTACGGACACCATCCCTGTCCAACCTGGCTAATAGCCATTGATGGACGTGTCCTCCATGAATTTATGTAGGAGCTGGCACTGGTCACTGAGCGGGCCAGAAGTCT
Organism: Malaclemys terrapin pileata; assembly: GCF_027887155.1. NCBI lineage: Eukaryota > Metazoa > Chordata > Testudines > Emydidae > Malaclemys > Malaclemys terrapin. The sequence goes on from NC_071516.1 coordinate 49,293,014, forward strand.
GATCCTGGACCCTTTATGCAAATACCCTCTACAGGCTCCCTATTCAAATAGTGCACCATACTGCAACTGATGCACCGTACCTACCGTCATTTTGAGATGTTCAGTTTTGAGAAGTTCTCAGTCCCTAATTAGTTTAAAAATATAGGGATTCTACTGTAGGCTGGACTAGAGTAGACTAGGCTACAATAAAATAGACTATATTAAAGCGACTATAATCAGTGATGAGCTGCCAAAATCTTAGGAACCGGTTCCCTACCGGGTCTTCGGCGGCACGGCTCCGGCGGCTGAAGGACCCGCCACCAAAGACCTGGTAGGGAACCGCCCGGTGAGTACACCCCCCACCCATGTCCTGCCCCCGACTGCCCCCCTCAGAAACCGCAACCCATAACCCCCCACCGCTCCTTGTTCTCTGACCACTCCTTCCCGAGACCCCCAACCCTAACTGCCCCCCCAGGACCCAACCCCCTGCCCAACTCGCCCTGCTCCCTGTCCCCTGATTGCCCCGACCTCATCCACCACCACCCCGACAGACCCCCGGAACTCCCACGCAGCACCTACCCAACCCCCACCTTCCCCATCCCCTGACCGCCCCCCAAGAACCTCTGCCCCATCCAACCCCCCCCTCGGCTCCGGCCTTTTACCCCCTCCGGGGCCCGGCCTGGGCCGGAGCCATGTCAGGCGGCCGGAGTCGGGGCCGAGGCTTGGGCCGAAGCCGCGCGGCGCGGCCGGAGTTGGGTCCGGGGCTGGGCTGGAGCTGGGCAGCGCCACACGGCCGGAGTCGAGGCTGGGGCTGGGCCGGAGCTGGACGGCGCCTGGAGCCCTCCTCGCGCCCCGCCCCCACTCACCTGCAGAAAGCCCTGCTTCCCTGATTCGCGGGAAGCAGAGGAGGAGGAGAAGCTGGGGGGAGCATCAGGGGAGGAGGCGGAGCTAGGTGAGCTGGGGCCGGGAGCAGGGCAGGGAGCTGCCAGAGATTTTGTTAAATTTAAAAGCCCTTTTAGAATGGGGACAACCAGTTCTAAAGGGGCTTCTAAATTTAACAACCGGTTCCCGCGAACCGGTGGGAACCGGCTCCAGCTCACCACTGACTATAATAGATTAGAGTAGAATATAATATCCTATACTAAGGTAAACTATAATAGACTAGGCTAGAATAAATAGACAAGACTAGAATACACTGGACAAGACTACAATAGAATAGCATTTGAGATCCTTCCAGAATGTCTAGAAAGATCCTAGCATGGTTTGGCTGCTACCTAAGAGTAATAATATTCATCATCCTGAACTTCATCATTAACAACGCAAAATAGGGGGGATACTTAGAGAAGCTGTTAAGAGTTTCCACCTTTTTGAACATTTGCCCAAGCTGCTACGACCTATGGAAGAATCTTGGCCATAGATGATTTTGTACGGGAGTGTAGCACAGTGTAATTACTACGGGAGCTACCACAGTGACGCACTTCATGTCAAAAACCACACATGGCCATAGAGGTGCTAATGCAAATGCAACAGAAAACCATGGAACCACGGAAAACCATGTTAACCGGCATATCTATTTAGGGATATCTGGTTTCAGGAGGGGACCTAAGAGACTCTTCATGATACCTGGATGTTAAAACCTGGCTGGACACTAGGATTGGGATTTTCAGAGGAAAAACACCTTCATGCTTCTTTGAAAATACCAGCCCAGAGAACAGAATGCCTTGACTCAACCAGGATTTGAATTCACACCTTTGAACTCTAGATCTCTGAGATCCAATCTTTGGCTATAGCCAGGGGAAGAGGAAGAATATAAGAAAGTCATCAATTTCAGGACAGATTTTGACGTAACTAAATCTATCCACAATTTTCTAAAAAAAAAATGATTAGAGAAAGAAAAATAGACCGCGATTTTCTAAGTTCTTAAAGGAGTTAGGTGCTCAACTCTCATTGGAAATTGGGTGCCTAAATACCTTAGGCTCTTTTGAAAATCCCAGCTGATAAAGATTAGGGGTGACCTTCAAAAATTGCTACATGACTGTGCAGCACAAGTTTCCTAGAAAATCAGCGGGACTTACGATCCTAAGCAACTTTTGCAAATACTCCCTGGGGCTGTTTGCATTACAGAGAAGTTGAATCAGAATGGACTTCAGAGGGCTACACACCAATAAACTCTAGAGAAAAGGTAGATGAAGCACTTCTATTCATACTGCCTCAAAGCACGAACAAGGGGATTTTCAAATCCAACTGAAATTCAGCAGGTTTAAAACTGATGAAACAAGATGCCTTCTTCTACACATTTGACCCATGGAACTCATTCTCACAGAGTATCAGTGAGGACAAGAGCTCATCAGAATTCGATACGAGAAGGGATAGTTGTAACGATAAGGAGAACACACAGAATTACAAGAGTAAGTATGGAGGGGGAAAGGATTTTGCAGAGGACGTAAACCCGACTCTGTCAGGGCATGAGACAACTTCTAACCGATGCAAGCCCATGTCAAGGTTATCCCAAAGTGCTCACTAGAGGGCAGTTCTTGCACCTCCCTCTGCATTATCTGGAACTGGCCACAAGACAGGAGGTTGTATGACAACAGGGTTTCTTAAACTGGAGATCCCAACCCAAAAGGAGATCACAAGACTGTTGTGGGGGGGTCGCAAGAGCAGTGGCTGCTGGCTGGGCACCCAGCTCTGAAGGCAGCGCTGCTGCCAGCAGCAATGCAGAAGTAAGGGTGGCATGGCATGGGGAGGTTGTCATTTTTTGCGGGGAGGTTCATCACAGCCTGAAATATTTTCAAAGGGGTACTAGATGGACGACTGGTCTGACCCATTCTAGCAATTCCTATGTGTAAACATTCTAGTCTAGTCTATTCTCCTTTCCAATATTTTATTCTATTCCACTCTACTTTCCTCTATTCTATTCTATTCTATTCTATTCTATTCTATTCTATTCTACCATCCCATCACCCTATTTTCCGAATTCAATGTTTTTTAAAGGGATTGGCAATTTGTCTCCTGCCCATTATACTGTTTTCAGGACTGGAAGGATGAGTGATCCTAATAAGTATCTGATTGCGGTTATTGGAAGAGGTGAAGAAGATTTTGCAGGGCTGTGTATCACTGTGCATACTACTATAGTGGGAGCTACTATCACAGTGATATACCCCCTAACAAAAACCAGGGATGTCTTAGTATCAAATAAAAGACACATACTTTCCATCGTGGGAACAGTAGGATGAGAGTTTGAAAGCTGCTCAAGGAATCTTGACGTGCAATTCCCATTAGATGTGATCACCTCCTACGTACCAGCGGGAAAGAACATTTGGTATTGGCACACATCACTGTGGTAAGCGGTAGCTGGAGTTATCACAATGACAAACACCATATCAAAAACCTCCACATGGTCACAGCTATACCAGCAAGTCAGACCCAGAGAAACGGCATTTTGGAAACGTTTCGATCAGAAGCAACTTCATTTTTTTTAAATGTACTTTCTCCATTGGTACAAAAAATATCTCTCTTCTGAAATGCTCTTGTCAAATAAAATATAAGTGGATCCCTGGAAAACATAGAAACTGGGGAAGATAAATCACAGATGCAAACAATTCCAGAAAGCCATGAGGAGTGAGGGGCATTTATTGAGCTCAATGAGTGTTAGGTGCCTAACGTGCTTAGGTCCTTTTGTGAATTCTACTAGGCACCTCTTTACATCTTTGGGTGCCGAAAGATCCTGGCAATCTGGCCCCTGGTTTCCTGAGTGCGAAACAAAAACAAAAAGTGACCTTGTTTTAAAAAAATAACTAATTCCTGTTTCTTACCTGTTGGGCCACTTAGTACGCTAATTACTCTCGAGCTCATTGGCTTGGGCAAACGTTCCAATTCACTGGACGTTTTGGTATAGGCATGAATCACTGTGCTGAAGTTGGTGTAGTAATAGTTGATGGAAGTATAACGACGATCCCACAGAGAAAGATACCCTGACAATAACCTGTACGCGTTGGCAACTCTGCAAAAAGCACAGATGCACTCGGACTTTTCTAAAGGCCGCCAGCTCCCATGAAAGAAAATCCCGGCTCAAGGTACTATTCAACACAAGGAAAAGCATCGGAATCTAAACTTTGGTCTTCAGATGGTATAAACGAGCACTGAACTTAATGGAGCTCAGCAGTCACACATCATTATTTGTATTACCCATGGGGGCTGCACTGTGCTAGGCAGAGACGACCTGGGCATGCCCATAGTGCGGGGGTGGGGGGAGGTGAGTCAGGGCACTCGGTTTCAGCAGTGATACTGAGCATCGCTGTGTGAGCATGCTCAGTACAAGCCAAGCAGCAAATCTGTGGGGGGGGGACACGTGACCCACATGCCTGATGCTAGGTGCTGTACAAACACGCAGCAAGACATGGTCCCTGTCCTGACATGCCTGCAGTTTAATGAGACAAGACAGACCAGAGGGGGGAGGGGAAAGAGAAGTGAAGTGATTTGCTCAAGGTCACACAGAAGATCAGTTGCAGAGCTGGACTAGGCTACAACCCAAGTCCCAGACCAGTAAGAACATAAGAGCGGCCAGACTGAGTCAGACCAAAGGTCCATCTAGGCCAGTGTGCTGTCTTCTGACAGTGGCCAATGCCAGATGTCCCAGAGGGAATGAACAGAACAGGGAATCATCCAGTGATCCAGACCAATGCTCTGTCCACTAGACCAGGTGTGGTGTAGTTGCCAAGGTCTTGCTTATGCCTCCGGGTATCAGAATCTGGCCCTGGGGGGCAGTAGAATATTGTGGGGCTGTCTTCGTATCCTGGTCATCTTGGAATTAATCTCCTCAGACAGAGCATGAATTTTGAATAAATCATAAAGAACCAGGACCAAAAAGCCATCCCCCCAAAACCCAGTCTCAAGGAAAATGTTAAAGATCAACATCTCTTAGGACACCTTGACCAGGCTTCCCCGAGGAGCTGATGAGATTTGGTGCGGGGTTGTATCACTGTGAGCTGATAGCAACTGGGGTTCCCACAGTAACGAATTCCATAGCAGAAACCTCCCTGGAGTGACAATTATGCACAGAGAATGCTATCTAGCTATTTCTCTTTGTCTGCTTATCCTGTTCATACTTAGCCATCTACCTCCTTCTCTAGCCATTAACTGGGATCTGTTAATGAGCTGCTAGGGACATCCTGAATATTTTCACCGTCTCTGGAGAGAAAGGATGGTCCAGTGATAAGGGCGCTTGGCAGGACCTTGGGAGACCAGGATTCCCTTTCCTGCTTATCCACAAATACCCTCGGTAACCTTAGACATGTCATTTAGTCTCTCAGTGACTCGGTTTCCAGTCTATAAAATGGGGATAATACACGGCCCTACCTCATTGGGGTACTGTGAGTGGGAGATGTTCAAATACTGTGGTAGGGGTGGGGAGGTCAGATACACACATAAGATATTGTTATAGATACAAGCAGACTCAAGTGAACCTCACTTCCAACAGCTTCAATAGAAGAAAATAACTATGAATAACTCTCAGGTCTCTTCCTCCAAAGGTATAACCCATGTAGTGGATATTTTAAGGTTTTCCTCTTAAGGTCACTGTGGCAAAAATGCACTTTAATTGGTAATGGGATTGTTCAATAAACCAATTATATTGTCTCTCTATCCCTAGTCACATCCATCCATCTTCACATATATATCCATCCATTCCTATGCACCCACCGATCCATCCATCCACACATATAAAGACACAATTATGCTATATTATCTCACACACTTCTATTTATCTATCTTCCTTTCACACACACACCCCAATCTATCCATCCATCTGGAGTACATACCTTATCTATCTAGCCATTCTTCCATAATATACTTCTGTTTATCTGTCCTCAGAAACATCTATCAATCCATTCCCATACACACCAATCTATCTGTCCCCACCCACCACCACATTTCGCTCTCTCTCTCCTTTCAAGGATGATAAATTTTGTAATATCATTTAGCTGTTATCCTTGCATACATTTTCTTAATGAGTCTGTGTCCCCACCCCCACTGCCCACTCTAGCTTCTCCCAACAGCTTCTAGTTACCCCCACAGAGGTTTGTGTAGAGGCGTGTAACACTGTGGATACCCTGGGGTACCACTGTGACTAACGCCGTTACAAAATTCTCACTGTCCTTATTCTCCACTAAACCTCTCACCCACGTGAGTGGAGTTAAAACCCACAGATCTGGTTCGCCTTGGGGAAGATGGAGTCATTAGAGGAGGAAGATGATAAGATTGCAATCAGATACTGAAAGAATAATGCTTTGAACAAAAGCTACAGGTAAGCGAGCTCTGAGCTGAGATCATTCTATGCTAGAATCCAGTGGATGTTTTTAGATGTACCTTAATGGCACAACCACTGTGTATTTTATCATTATATTGCAATCAAGTTGTACATGGCTGACCCTGCAGGATCTATCCATCCAGCTAGCCCAAAATACACCCCTCTGTCTATCCATCCATCCATCCCCATACTCACCCCCGTCTATCCATCCATCCCCATACTCCCCCTCTGTCTATCCAGCCAGCCAGCCATCCCCATACACACTCCTCTGTCTATCCATCTATCCATCCATCCATCCATCTGTCCATATATTCACCCCTCTATCTATCCATCCATCTGTGCCCATCCACCACTACATCTCTCTCTTTCTTATTTTTCCATTCAAGGATGATAAATATTGCAATAACATTTAGCTGTTACCCTTGCACCCATTTTCTCAATGAGTTTCTGTGTCCCCTCCCCCACTCTAGCCATCTCTCTTCAGTTTCCAACTACCCCACAGAGGTTTGTGTAGAGGCGTGTAACACGGTGATAACCTGGGATACCACTGTGACTAATGCCGTTACAAAAATCTCACTGTCCTTAGTCTCTGTCAAACCTCTCACCCAAACGGGTGGAGTTAAAGCCCTAAAGATCTGGTTTGCCTGGGGAAGACGTAGCCATTAAAGGAGGAAGATGATAAGATTGCTACCAGATACTGAAAGAATAATGCTTTGAACAAAAGCTACAGGTAAGCGAGCTCTGAACTGAGTTCATTCTATGCTAGAATCCAGTGGACATTTTTAGATGTACCTTAATGGCACAACCACTATGTATTTTATCATTATATTGCAATCAAGTTGTTATCTATCCATCCATCCATCCCCATACACACCCTTCTACCTCTGTTGAACCTACCTCCCTTTGAATTTTATAAAGAACACTTCAAATTCCTCGCAAAGCCAATGGAAGGTTGAAACATTCGAAGCTGTCTCTGTCCCTGTCTCCACAGTTCTTACTTTCCCCCTGAGATGCAGGTTTGTGGTATGAAACTGAAGCAGATGTTCTGGTCTGGGGCTGTACCATTGTGGGAACTACGGGGACACAGTGATTTACATCCATTCAAATACCAGCGGGGGGAGGGATACCTTCACTAATTAGGTTGCTGCTGACATTTGGAATTAGAGGTCTGACATCCCAAAGCTTGGCTGCTTCTTGCCAAAGGATTGAGAATCTTCAGTTATTGGAAATGTCGCACTGACCCATCTCACCCAATCTCATTTCTTTCCACAGTCACTGGTACAGATAGGACACTGATTCTCCTTCAAGATCACTTCACTAATAAAAAAATATGCACATGTCCTCATTAGCATCCTCTGCAGCAAAAATAAACAGTGAGATTTTCAACGCTGTCTAGGGGGTTGCAACACCCAGCTCCCATGGGAACATAGTTCATTATTTAATGGGAATATAGTTCATTATTCGTGTTGTAAAGAATTTTCCTTGTGGGTAGAATTTCTCTTTCCAGAGGCCACATTATTATTATATTTCTACCAACCAAACCATTTCAAAGTCTGTTTCTGAAAAATCTATGACAATGCACCTTTCCTTGCTGGTATAATTTCTGTTTAGAGAAGACTAATTGGGAGTTATTTCAAGGAACCAGAGGCAGTTAGAAGACCAACTTCAATTGAATTTCAGTGGGATTTAGATATCTAAGGTTCTTTATCCACTTTTGGAAACCCCAGACCACCAGAAGTGTGCTTTAGCTAAGCTACAAAAACATGGGGGAGCAACTTCTAGCAAACTTATGGTTGGAGTCAACAATGAATGCTGAGGTTTCCCATTAGTCTCTTACAACAATCCCCACTTAAGCCCTCCCAGTGTTGGCTTCAGAAGAGAAACACAGAAGGGAGAGACACAGGGAATGTCACGTTGTGAAGTACTTAATGTAACAGGGACTGATTGGGAATGGGACATGGAGTCTGGTTTATTCCGCTTATTCAGGGCTCTTTTACTAATGTTGACTCTAGTACCTTATTCCTCAAGTGGGGGAGGAAGAAGGGAGTATATAGAGAGACAGATTTATGGGAGGATGGCTGGAGAGAAAGACAGACAAGTCTTTGTGGAGACAGACAGATCTGCCTTGTAAGGGTTGTAGACTCAGACCTCAGGTGTCTATTAATACAATCCAGAAAGGCTCCCACCTATCGCCCTACCTACTTCTGACATATGTTTTCAGCATCCTTATAAAGTTCCTTTGAATATCTCAGCCGTATTCAAAGTCAAACCACCACTGCAGCTAGTCCAGCATATGAACAACTACTAGGTGGCCACTACAGGGCTAGTTAAATGGCATTTGCTGTCTCTTACACTACTGGAAAAATCTACAGTCATAGCCACACAGAGGAGAACAAAGCGACAGAACCACCCACAGCAGGGAGCCACCAGATCCATGAAGAGAGGACACGGTTGCAATCTGGGATTCACTCCAGATGCCCACGTAGCTGTGTATACAGACCTGAAATCCACAAGCCACAAGCAGCAGTCGCTGGCATCGTCTCCCAGCCAAAATGGCTTTAAATCCAAAATGTTGGTCACCAGTGAGCAAGTCCACAGGGAGAAGCTGTTTGTAAAATATCCTAGTGTGAAAAATTCTGCTGGTATCTCCTCCATCCATTAAATCTATCCATCTATCTATATCTAACCATCCATCCATCCCCATACACCCCCTGCATCTATCTACCTATCCCCATCCACCCCATCTATCTATCTATCTATCTATCCCCGTACACCCCATCTATCTATCCATCCCATACACAAAGCCTCTCAATATATCTCTATCAATCTCCCCCCATACACTCACCCCATCACTCCCTCACTATCTATCCTTCCCCAAACACACACCGCTCTCACTGTCCATCCAGCCACATGCTGCTCTGTCTCACTGGATTTTCAGGAGCTCGGCTTCTGGAGTTATTGAGCGCCAGGCAGCCAGTTAAGCATCACAAATGCCATTTCCGGGCAGCAAGAGAAGTTGGAACCAGTGTCTCTGTTTCTTGGTGTGTAACTTCTCTAAGACAGGAAGTCTGTTCCCCTTCTGTTTCCCCCAGGGTGCAAAGGACGCTGACAAGTGGATTTGTGGCTGGGGGTAAGTTTCCAGAAAGCAGCCCAGAGAGAAATGACAAAGGGTTTGAAAAATATGTTCCACCTGTACCCCATCTTTTCCAAAAGGAGGTGAATTCACACCAAGCCCTTAGGGGTTTCAAAGGAGCCCTCTGGCAATTATGCAGCCATATCCCATGGACTTTCTGTGGGAGGTGAACCCCTCGCACCCTTCGGCACGTTTGCAAACCCCATCCTAAGAGTGACATCTTGGCCCCTTTGAAGTGAATGGGAGTCTTGCCATTGACTTCAGGGGGACCCGGATTTAACCCTGTGTATGTGTTGTGTGTATTATGGCAAACCCTACAGAGCAGGGCCCCATTGTGCTGGGCACAGCAGAGACGCACAGGGAGAGACAGTCCCCGCCCCACAGAGCTTATGGACACAGGGCAGGATGGGGGACAGCCTGTAAGACCAGAAAGATCAACTGTCATATGCAGTAGGTCAGATGGGAGACCTGGCCTGATCTGAGTAATTAACACATGAAGGGAGGCCTCATATTTTGGAAGATAGAATTAAGGAGGTAAAAGAATCATCAGGCTGAAAACAGCAAATTTGCGCTAAATAAGATACGTGAATAGGTCAGGAGGGTAAGAAGACAAAATGTCTGAGCCGGCTAAGATAAGAGGGAGAATACCCAGGGAACCATTTCCTAGTAACCAGGGACAAAATAACATAGGAAACAAGAGGAAGTCAAAACATGGACAGTGAGTGCAAAGCAGGGCCGGCTCCAGTTTTTTGCCGCCCCAAGCAAAAAAAAAAAGCCAGAGTGCCACCGCCGAAACAAAAAAAGGCTGGACTGCCGCCTCAAAGGGTCGGACTGCCGCCCCTTGAAAAGTGCCACCCCAAACACATGCTTGGATCGCTGGTGCCTAGAGCCGGCCCTGGTGGGCAGTGCATGCTGCACAGGGATTGGCTCCTGCAAAGTAACCGAGCCATCCAAATGCGTGATGCAATGTATAGTGAGTGCAATGAGCTGTGTAATGTGGAGAAGGGAGAGGGTTTCAGGGTAACTTTTGAGCTGCGATACCCAGCAGCCATCCCCCCTGCGTTTGAGTCGGATCAACCGTGCATAGCACTGCCGTGTGCCAAACAAAGAAACCTGAGTGACCAAGGCTGGAGTCAAACTGAGTTCTTGGGAAGCTGAGTGGAAAGAGGTCTAGGAGGGAATCCCAACACCGAGATGAGGAGAGATTGAAGATGGGATTTTTATTGATGGAACAAGGCATCGAAACCCTATAGGCTTTCAAAGATACACGCCTATGTAATTTCCCAAGGGTTCAAACGGAGTCTATAAAGATGTCAGGAATTGTACCCCCATCTCTCGAGACAGTGCTGAGACTACTGCTTGTCACACTGACCGCTATTGTCTCAGGGTTTAAGGCCAGAAGGAACCATCCCATCCCATCCCATTACATTTCACCCACATGTCCCTAGATTAGACATTAGTTAGACCAAAGCATTTCAGTGTTCAGGAGACTCAACTAGGAGTCCCAGGCAGAGAACACCAGAGACCCAACTGCCACGGTGCCCAAGCCTCCTCCAGCGGCAGGAAATTCATGAGGTGAGATATGACCAGGTGATCTAAGCAGGCAAATGATCCCCACACTGCAGAGGAAGGCGAAAAACCTTGTGCTCCTGTCAGTTTGCATCGATTGTCTCTTATCTCGGACTTCTGTTTAAGCTTGGCCAAAAATTATTTTTATTTATAATTTCAACGGGTGCTTATTTTTAAGCAATGTTCTAGATTTTTATTGATTTCAATTTTCATGGTTGTGCAAAATTATGGGGTTAAAGCACTGTTCTTTAAATGTGCACACAGTTGCGGGAAATTATGGGGTTGGTCACCCAAAGAGGGGGGGAAACAAAAATCATTTAATGACAGTAGATGCTGAGATTCAAAAAGTGAAAGCTTTATTGTTGTTCAAACACAAATTCTCAGCATCGCATGTCAAACTATACACAGGAAATACCCTTCAATCAAACTCTACTACGTTTTCAAGCAGCCTTTTTCCTACTTGGCCTGTCTGTAAATTTCAGTTATCATCAATGGAGATTTTTTCCGTCAGTTTTTGTGCCCGCTGTGAAATTGACATTTACCAATAACAATCGAATCCTTCCAAACCTCCTTACACTGCGACCTCTTTGGGACGGTGGCTCTCTGTGATCTGTGTTTGTACAGCACCTTGCATAATGGAATCCTGTCCCATGACTGGGGCTCCGAGGTGCCATGGTAACAGAAATAATAAATTAAGACCATCTTTTTTCCCTCCTACCTTCTCCTCAAGCGGCTGCTATTGTTAGAGACAGATGGACCAGTGTAGAGGTCCCTTTCTGCGAACATTGCACTAGATGTCACTATATCTGGCAGAAAGTCCACCTCAGTGCTGAGTTAAGTTTTAGCTCTGGTGTTTAGCACCGTGGGGACAATATACCAGCACAGTGATGCGCTCCCGTACAAAAACTTCCTGCAGGGTCTGAGCACAATCCACGTAGCGAGACAGCATGCCACTGTGGTTTATCAAACTCTGACAAAAGCAGGCCAGATGCCCTTGTGATAGAAATCAATGTTTTAACACCCTTGTTTAAGGGCTACCACAAACACGACTACTACTACCAATGCTTCGTTCCTGCCACAAGGCACTTTGTAAAGGAGGTCGTCATCATTATTCCCATTTCACAGATGGGGAAACTGAGGCATGAAAAAAGAAGCAATTTGGCCAAGGTCATCCACAGCTGGGAACAGAATGCTAGTCTCCTGCTTCCTACTGCAATGATCTACCCAACAGGCTAAACTGTCTCCTTTCGAGAGGAGGCTTTCATTAACCCACCACTTGTTCATTTCGGCTGGGCTTGGCAAGAGGACCTAAGACAATGAGGCTTTATTTGTAAATTGACCAGAATAGCTATTCCAATATAATTTAGTTATTCAGAATAGCTCTCTGCTCAATTTCAGAATGTTTCCTCTTCTCACACAGTCACTTTTACCCCATACTAGAGTACCCCCATGGAAGAGTTTTTCCAGAATAACAAATAACACCTGGAGAGCCAGGGCTGCCCGGGGGGGGGGGCAAGTGGGGCAATTTGCCCCAGGCCCTGGGCCCCGTAGGGGCCCCGCGAGCCCTGGCGCGGTGGCGGTCCCGGTCTTCGGCGGCATTTTGGTGGCGGGGGGCCCTTCAGTCACTCCAGGTCTTTGGCAGCGGGTCCTTCAGTGCTGCCGAAGACGTGGAGCAACTGAAGGGCCCCCTGCCGCCGAAATGCCGCCGAAGACCCGGACCACCGCCGGGTGAGTACAGGGGCCGCAGCCAAGCCCGGAATCGGGCCCCGCGCCCCTAAGAGGGCCCTGCAACGTCCCGAAGGCCCCTCCGCCGAAGTGCCACCAAAGGCACCGGCAGCCGATTGAGCTGCCGCTGAAGTCCCGGCACTGTCGTCGTCGGCAGCTCAATCATTGCCGCTGTCTTCGGCAGCATTTCGGCGGCGGGTCCTTCCTCTGCGGCAGTGACTGAGCTGCCACTGAAGACAGCGGCGGGACTTCGGCGGCAGCTCCGCGGTGCCTAAAGCCGGCCCTGGCCGCAGCTCCCCCGCTTTGCCCCAGGCCCCCTGAATCCTCTGGGCGGCCCTGTGGAGAGCTATTTCCAGTCCATTTCCCCTGGGCCCCCAACCCCCATGGGATTTTGAGCATCAAGCCTTGGGAAATCCCCACTCTCTGAGTACGCTCACCTCATTGTTACATATATTCTAGCAACATCTAGAAACTAGAAGCAAAATTAAGGCTCCCCCGGTACTAGATATAGCAGACCTCCTAATAGATAGACCTTTCCCTCTTCTCCCCCATGCCAAAAAAGCTTACAGATTGCAATGGGCCTGCAACCCTTATAGAACCAGGAGTGAGGGAAAGAGAGCTGATTGGCTAGACAAACTGTCAATCATCCAGAGAGAATGGGCGGGACTTCCCCTCTCTGCAAAGGAGTCTGGGTAGGGCAGCCCTCAATAAACCCCCTGGCTCCTGCCCAGCTGGGGGCCAGATGGAGGAACCATCACCTGTTATAAGACATGGGGTCCTTTAGATGGGAACTAGAGCAAAGTGGTTTGCAAAGATTGTCCGTCTGTCCAGCCTTCTCCTTCCCTGTGGTTTTGGTGCTGTTCTTTTTGCCGCTGGAGAAGCTGAAAGGCACCAGGGTGAAGAGACGCGTCTATTGATCCCATATCTCTGGAGCCCTCACCCAATGTCATAACCGAAAGCCCATCTTTTCTCACCGTCGCCGCCCGTTCCTTCAGCAGTGGAGAGCAGCCGCCGCTGGCGACAGGCTACTGAGCTTAGATGGGCCCTGGCAGCCGTATAAAGAGGGCAGCAGGTGCTGGCCTTTCCCGAACGGACTCCTCTTGTCCCTGAGCTAAGTTTTTGCTGCGGTGTTTATCACTGTGGAGGATACGGTAGCAGCACAGTGATACGCTCCAGTGCAAAAACTCTCTTCACAGCACGAAGCAGAGCACCGACAGCCGGCCCCTCCCCACCCTCTCGATGGCTTAACAAGGTCTGGCCTAGGCAAACCAGCCAGCATGGTTTTATGGCTGTAGGAAATGTGCTTTATTCACCAGGTTCTCACATGAATCCATTGCTCGGGAGGCGGGTTTCCAAAGAGAGGTGGGCACCCAACGCCTGGGGAGTGCCTCATTCCCTTGGGATCCTTGTAAAAATGCTCACACGCGTGCGGTTATTTGTCCTCCAGAAGTACTGCCTGGGGCTGTCTGAGAGTGGGACTAGACGGAAAAATCAAAGGGTGGGAGAAAGGAGGGATCATCTTCTCTGATTGATGGATGTGGGGGAGGGAAATGACGGAGTTTTAAAGGAATTCTATAAAATACTTAAGTATTCAGTGGAGCAGAAACTGGATCCCTGGGTCACTTCACTAACCAACACAGCCTCTCTCTTGGGCTTGATGATAATTTAAGCATTTCATACAAAGTGGAACAACTTCAACAGAGGGCGATACACCCCGCAGCCCCAGCATACCCCATAACCTGGCTGCAAGTCCCTGCGTGGCGTCAGGCAGAGTGGGGATTTGAACCCAGATCTCCCACATTCTGGGTGAATGCGCTAAGTACTGGGTTTGGGGATGAAGGGGAGGGGGGACACTTGGCAGCTGTGTTTTGTGGGGCCTGCCGTGGTGGCAGTCTCTGAGTACGCCTCCCGGACGGGGCCCCACAGGCTAGATGGGCAGGAGAAGGCCCAGTTTGTATATCTTCCCCAGGTCTTTGGCATAACTGGGGTGTCAGGACAGAAGCAGGTTTGTCCATGCATCCCAGCGGCTCGGTAGGTGTCTAGGGGTACGTCCACACTGCTCTGTTAACCTCAGATGTGGACTTGAGCATCCCCCTGCATTGTAAATCTGGCCTTACAATGGCTGGACCCAGCTCACCCACACTGAGATCCCACGTCCGGACGGTGCTACGCAGCCCTTGATTCGGGCCTGCAGCGCGAGCTACATCCAAACTGCGACGTGATGGCGGACGCTGACTCCTGTTTGCTTCCCTCTGCGTTCACCTCCCGGGCAGCCAGCCGCAGAAATGCCCGGTTGAATTACGACCTCAGTTCCACGTCTGGTGAAAGGAAGTGACTAGGAGGGAACAGGGCAGGTGTTTCCTGCCAAGGCGGGAGGGATGTAACGGAGACGGATTTATCAATGGTGAAAGGAAACAAGAGCTGGCTGAGCCATAGTTAGTAGCAGTTAATAACCACAGAACCAGCAGAACCCTTCATATTTCACTTATCTTATGGGGCTAACGAGCCCTCCAAAAACTGTCCATGCTGGGGGTATTTAACTGTGGGCTTCCACAAATGAGTGCTGCCTTAAATGTGACATCTACATAAGGAGTATATTACAAAATCCTCCCGCAGGAAGGCTAATTTGATTTTAAGTCTATATTAGACTTATTTTTCAATCTATCATTCCAACAAGTGCAAGTACTCCCCCATGCAAGCCTGTGTCTCACCCACCCCAGTCCCCTCATGTTACTTGGCCAGTTAAACCCAATCCTGAGCAGGGTTAGGACTGGAGCCCTGACTTCCAGCCCCAACTGCCTTAACCACTCGACCCCACTCCCCTCCCAGAGCCTGGGGTAGAACCTAGGAGTCCTGACTCTCAGCTCCAACAGTTCTAACCACTCGACCCCACTCCCCTCCCACAGCCTGGGGTAGAACCCAGGAGTCCTGGCTCCCAGCCCTCTAGACTCCTTTTCCAGAGCCACGAATAGAATGCAGGAGTCCTGACTCCCAGCAACTCCTGCACTAGCCCACTAGACCCACTCCCCACCCTGAGCCAGGGATAGAACCCAGGAGTCCTGACTCCTGCACCCCCCCCATTCTAACCACTAGCCCCCCACTTCCCTCAGTTGGCAAAAAACGGCACCTAGGGTTCCTTTACTAGACAATAGAAAATGCTCCCTTCTCATCTGATGCGGTCTGAACTCAACATTACCGGGCATTATTTCAAGCCTAATACAAGATTCATAAGTGTGGCTGGGCCCATTATAATCGGATGGTTACACCAAATACCTGCTGCTCTCACGGGGTCAGGGATGAGCGGCGGCGCAGAGCATGGAATGTTTATTACTGTTTGTATTGCACTAGCAGTGCGCGGCTACGGCTGAGGCCATGGGCCTGCTGTACAGGCAAGTAGCAAAAAACTCTCCTCGCTGTGAGGAGTTTGCAGTCTAAACAGACACGACAGACAAAGGAAGGGCCATTCCTATTTTGCATATGCAGAGCGGAGGCGCGGGGAGATGAAACGAGTTGTCTGCCACCACTCATGGAATCTCTGCCAGTGGGAGGCTGGTGCTGACCGCAAGGCCAACCTTGTGCTCCAGATGTGGTGCTCTGTGCTCCAGCAGGTGGCTCACCGATTGCAGCCTAGACCACAGCACGGTTCCATCTCTTCTGAAGTGGTCGACCGAGCAGAAATGTTGGAGATCCACCATCCCAAACCGCTTCCTTCAGTACTGGCGTTCTTGCCATTTCATCTATCTGGCCTGACGCCCAGGTGGTGTATTAAACACCCACCTTGATAACGCTGCAGGTGTGCCGAATGTGGAGAAAAAGAAGAACAGAGGCAATACTGGAGAAACAACCACCCAGGTAAGAAAAAAATCAAAGTCAGCCTAGATGTTAGGGGGATGGGCCACCTAAAACACCCTAGGAACACAGAAGTAAAGTATTGGGGACAGGGGAAGAAAGGACCAAACTGCACCAGAAGAGGGTTGGAGGAGCCATTCTCCAAGACTGATGGACACCAGGTGCTTTAGAAGAACCTGTGTAGTTTTGTTTTTGTGGTTTAATCGTATCGAACTCTGAGCCCGGAAAAGGACATATAGCTGTGAGATCCACTATTGTGCTGCATACAAATTGTTTTCTCTGAACCCTTTTAAATTGGCTGCCTTTCAATTCAGTATGAGAGACATCACCTGCCATGCTACAGAGACCCTTTCAGGCAAAACCTTAGCTCCATAGATTCCTTGCCAGGAGGAACCGTTGTGATCATTGAGTGGGACCCTCAGCACAACACAGGCCAGAACTTGCCTGAATTAATTCCAATGTTTAGTTGACCCCAAAATAAATGTTGTTGTTTTTTTTCCATTTTGTTGAGGAAAGTCAAAACAGCGTCACTTCAGGTCAACCCCCAAACAGATTTTTCCGTTCAGCCACTGAACCAAACAAATCAATTATTTCCCCAGCTCTCTTCTGGTATTCCGAAAATGTGTCCCAGGGAGATTAACTGAGTCGTCTGCAGCAGACAAGGAATCTCTGCCCAGGGGAGGAATTGAATCTACAACTTTGGTGGAAATTCAATATTTTGTACAAGCGATTTAGTGTGGGTGGAGGAGGTGCATTTCCAGCCTTGGAGCTAGATTTGATGCTCATGTTTATAACGAGGAGGGCAGAGAGGTGGCTGGAGTTTTTGTCGTGGCGTTCATCACGGTGTGGGCTGGGGGGAGCTCACAGTGATGCAGCGCTGTATTAAAACCCTGTGCACGGGGACTAGGAAACGTTCAGAGCCTGAACAAGAACACAAGCCAGGCTTATGAATAGCAACCAAGTGCCTACTGTGCCTGCTGCAGACTGCAGTGAATGCATGCTGCAAATAGCACTGCATTGTCATTCTCCCACCAGACAAAGCTTGCGAAGAGCAAAGATAATCCAGAGGCTAAGGGCAGTGGGTTAGGACTGAAGATCTGAATCTATTCCCAGCTTTGCTTCAGAGTCCCGGGGTGACGGGCAAATCACTTCCCTTCCCCATGCCTCAGTCCATCATTAGAATAAGAAATTATCGTCATCTATGGTGGTAGCACTCAGGGACCCCGGTCAGAACCCCATAGTGCTACCCACTGTATCCACACCAAACAAAACTGGTTCCCCGACCGTCAGCGCTTACCCCGTAAGTATGGGACTGATCCAAGAGATGAAGAAAGTACAAAGTATCACTGAGATGATGGTTGATGGACAATAAATGAAGACGGACATAACAAAAGCTTTGTTCAATGACTACACACCCCTCTGTCTAGCCATCCTTCCTCCCACAGTCTCTGCCTACCTAACCGATCAATGGTGACCAATAACTGATGGTTGATAAATGAAGATTGATAATGGATTATATCTAAGTAATGATCAGTGTTGATAATTGTATATTGATAAGTGATGATAGGTTGATAAATGACAGGTAATTATTGCACTTTGGTGACAGGTTGATAATTGACGGTTGATAGTTTGAAACTGATAAGCAGTTATTGATTGTTAATTAGAGATTGCTGCTTGATAGTTAATTGGGGATTAGTTGATTGGTCAATAATTGATGGTTGAGGCTTTAAACCTGATTATTGCTAACTGGAGGCTTTAAATTGATTATTGATAATTGAGGGATAATTGATACTTGATTTGTGGATAATTCGTCATTGATAGCTTGCAATAACAGTACAGGCACCTTCATGTGGCAGGGTGGATATTCTGTATTTCCAGCGATACACTGGTTTTTATTTTCCTTATTAGAGCAAGGTGGTTTGACGAGCCAGGAGGGGCTGAAGTTTTTGATGTGGTTTCAATCATTGTGGGTGGGGGGAGCACAGTGACTCATTCTTATACAAAAACCTGCTGCGGGCGAGAGGGAAACCCTCATAGCCTGAGCGGTAAATGCAAGCCACAGCGGTGAGCGGGGCCCGAGCCTGCTTGACACAGAGCCAGGGACTGTGGGACGGGGTGAACCCTCCACCCAGCTGGTGAGCCGATCCAAGAGATTTGGCTGGGATTTTCAGCAAGGTCTAAGAGAGTTCAGCTGAGTCCCTCAGACGTATCTAGTGTCCCAACTTCCACTGATTTAGTAGAATCTGAGCCTTAGTGACTTTCATCAACGAGAATAAGAACATAAGAAGAACATAAGAACGGCCGTACCGGGTCAGACTAAAGGTCCATCTAGCCCAGTATCCTGTCTACTGACAGTGGCCAATGCCAGGTGCCCCAGCGGGAGTGAACCTAACAGGCAATGATCAAGTGATCTCTCTCCTGCCATCCATCTCCACCTTCTGACAAACAGAGGCTAGGGACACCATTCCTTACCCATCCCGGCTAATAGCCATTAATGGATTTAACCACCATGAATTTATCCAGTTCTCTTTTAAACGCTGTTATAGTTCTAGCCTTCACAACTTCCTTAGGCAAGGAGTTCCACAGATTGACTGTGCACTGTGTGAAGAAGAACTTCCTTTTATTTGTTTTAAACCTGTTGCCTATTAATTTCATTTGGGTGACCCCTAGTTCTTGTATTATGGGAATGAGTGAATAACTTTTCCTTATTCACTTTCTCCACATCACTCATGATTTTATATACCTCTATCATATCCCCCCTTAGTCTCCTCTTTTCCAAGCTGAAGAGTCCTAGCCTCTTTAATCTCTCCTCATATGGGACCCATTCCAAACCCCTAATCATTTTAGTTGCCCTTCTCTGAACCTTTTCTAGTGCCAGTATATCTTTTTTGAGATGAGGAGACCACATCTGTACACAGTATTCAAGATGTGGGTGTACCATGGATTTATATAAGGGCAATAATATATTCTCAGTCTTATTCTCTATCCCCTTTTTAATTATTCCTAACCTCCTGTTTGCTTTTTTGACCGCCTCTGCACACTGTGTGGTCATCTTCAGAGAACTATCCACAATGACTCCAAGATCTTTTTCCTGACTTGTTGTAGCTAAATTAGCCCCCATCATATTGTCTGTATAGTTGGGGTTATTTTTTCCAATGTGAAATGTAATGGGTGTTCGATGCCTCATTCTCCCAGGTTTCTTTGAAAAGCTCAGCCTAAAACCTATGAGCTCAGAGGGCCAGATAGATCACAGTATTTTAAATTTTCAAAAGCACATAGGCCCCCTTGAAATTAATCCCTTGGCCAGATCCCCTACTGGCGTAAATTGGCCTTTAAAAATTTGGGCCAGAGAGTCCAGATACTCCAGTTATAAAAAAGCTCTCTCTCTCTCTCTCTCTATCTAGCCCCATGCACCCCCATATATCCATATCCATCGACCACCATCTATCCCCATCCATCTATCCCCATACACACCCATCTATCTATATCTGTCAATCCCCATCTATCCCCATACACCCCCATCCCTCCCCATACACCCCCATCATCCCTCCATCCATCCATCCCCCATACAAACCCATCCCTTCATCCATCCATCCATCCATCCACCTACACTCCCACCCCCCATCCAACCCCCATACACACCCATCCCTTCATCCATCAATCCATCCCCATACACACCCATCACCCCTCCCCATTCACCCCATCATCCCTCCATCCATCCAGCCCCATACACACCCATTCCTCCATCCCTTCCCCATATACACCCATCCCTATATCCAGCCCCATACACTCCCATCCTTCCATCCAGCCCCATACGCCCCCATCCCTCCAACCATCCAGCCCCATACACACCCATCTATCTATACCTGTCAATCCCCATCTATCCCAATACACACCCATCCCTCCATCTATCCCCATACACCCCCATCCCTCCCCATACACCCCCATCATCCCTCCATCCATCCATCCCCCATACAAACCCATCCCTTCATCCATCCATCCATCCATCCCCCATACACCCCCACCCCCATCCATCCCCCATACACACCCATCCCTTCATCCATCAATCCATCCCCATACACACCCATCACCCCTCCCCATTCACCCCATCATGCCTCCATCCATCCAGCCCCATACACACCCATTCCTCCATCCCTTCCCCATATACACCCATCCCTATATCCAGCCCCATACACTCCCATCCTTCCATCCAGCCCCATACGCCCCCATCCCTCCAACCATCCAGCCCCATACACACCCATCTATCTATATCTGTCAATCCCCATCTATCCCGATACACACCCACCCCTCCATCTATCCCCATACACACCCGTACCTCAATCCATCCCCATACACCCCCATCCCTCCCCATACATGCCCATCATCCCTCCATCCATCCATCCCCCATACAAACCCATCCCTTCATCCATCCATCCATCCATCCCCCATACACATCTATCCCTTCATCCATCCATCCATCCATCCATCCCCCATACACACCCACCATCCATCCATCCATCCATCCATCTATCCCCATACACACCCATCATCCCTCCCCATTCACCTCTCATCCATCCAGCCAGCCAGCCACATACACACCCATCCCCCCATCCCTTCCCCATACACACCCATCCCTATATCCAGCCCCATACACGCCCATCCTTCCATCCATTCCCCATGTACACCCATCCCTATATCCAGCCCCATACACACCCATCATCCCTCCAGACAACCCTATACACCCCCATCCCTCCAGCCATCCAGCCCCATACGCCCCCATCCCTCCAACCATCCAGCCCCATACACACCCATCTATCTATATCTGTCAATCCCCATCTATCCTGATACACACCCATTCCTCCATCTATCCCCACATGCACCCATCCCTACCCATTCACACCCATCATCCCTCCATCCATCCCCATACAGCCCCATCATCCCTCCCTCCATCCATCCCCCAAACAAACCCATCCCTTCATCCATCCATCCATCCCCCATACACACCCACCCCCCATCCATCCCCCATACACACCCATCCCTTCATCCATCCATCCATCCCCCATACACCCCCACCCCCCATCCATCCTCCATACACACCCATCCCTCCATCCATCCCACCTACACCCCCATCCCTCCATCCAGCGGCATACACCCCCATCCCTCCATCCCTCCATCCATCCCACATACAAACCCATCTCTCCATCCATCCACCTACACACCCATCCCTCCATCCATCCCCATACACACCCATCCCTCCCCATACACCCCCATCATCCCTCCATCCATCCATCCCCCATACAAACCCATCCCTTCATCCATCCATCCATCCATCCATACCCCATACACACCCATCCCTCCATCCCTCCATCCATCCCACATACAAACCCATCTCTCCATCCATCCACCTACACACCCATCCCTCCATCCATCCCCATAAACACCCATCCCTCCATCCCTCCATCCATCCCACATACAAACCCATCTCTCCATCCATCCACCTACACACCCATCCCTCCATCCATCCCCATACACACCCATCCCTCCATCCCTCCATCCATCCCACATACAAACCCATCTCTCCATCCATCCACCTACACACCCATCCCTCCATCCATCCCCATACACACCCATCCCTCCATCCCTCCATCCATCCCACATACAAACCCATCTCTCCATCCATCCCCATACACACCCATCCCTCCATCCCTCCATCCATCCCACATACAAACCCATCTCTCCATCCATCCACCTACACACCCATCCCTCCATCCAGCGGCATACACCCCCATCCCTCCATCCCTCCATCCATCCCACATACAAACCCATCCCTCCATCCATCCACCTACACACCCATCCCTCCATCCATCCCCATACACCCCCATCCCTCCATCCATCCCACATACAAACCCATCCCTCCATCCATCCACCTACACACCCATCCCTCCATCCAGCGGCATACACACCCATCCCTCCCCATACACCCCCATCATCCCTCCATCCATCCATCCCCCATACAAACCCATCCCTTCATCCATCCATCCATCCCCCATACACACCCATCCCCCATCCATCCCCCATACACACCCATCCCTTCATCCATCAATCCATCCCCATACACACCCACCCCCTATCCATCCTCCATACACACCCATCCCTCCCCATACACCCCCATCATCCCTCCATCCATCCATCCCCCATACAAACCCATCCCTTCATCCATCCATCCATCCCCCATACACACCCACCCCCTATCCATCCCCCATACACACCCATCCCTTCATCCATCCATCCATCCCCCATACACACCCACCCCCCATCCATCCCCCATACACTCCCATCCTTCCATCCAGCCCCATACGCCCCCATCCCTCCAACCATCCAGCCCCATACACACCCACCTATCTATATCTGTCAAGCCCCATCTATCCCGATACACACCCACCCCTCCATCTATCCCCATACACGCCCATCTATCTATATCTGTCCATCCCCATCTATCCCGATACACACCCATCCCTCCATCTATCCCCATACACACCCGTACCTCAATCCATCCCCATAAACCCCCATCCCTCCCCATACATGCCCATCATCCCTCCATCCATCCATCCCCCATACACATCTATCCCTTCATCCATCCATCCATCCATCCATCCATCCATCCATCCATCCATCCATCCATCCCCATACACACCCACCATCCATCCATCCATCCATCCATCCATCCATCTATCCCCATACACACCCATCATCCCTCCCCATTCACCTCTCATCCATCCAGCCAGCCAGCCCCATACACACCCATCCCCCCATCCCTTCCCCATACACACCCATCCCTATATCCAGCCCCATACACGCCCATCCTTCCATCCATTCCCCATGTACACCCATCCCTATATCCAGCCCCATACACACCCATCATCCCTCCAGACAACCCTATACACCCCCATCCCTCCAGCCATCCAGCCCCATATGCCCCCAACCCTCCAACCATCCAGCCCCATACACACCCATCTATCTATATCTGTCAATCCCCATCTATCCTGATACACACCCATTCCTCCATCTATCCCCACACGCACCCATCCCTACCCATTCACACCCATCATCCCTCCATCCATCCCCATACAGCCCCATCATCCCTCCCTCCATCCATTCCCATACACACCCATCCCTCCATCCCTCCATCCATCCACCTACACACCCATCCCTCCATCCAGCGGCATACACACCCATCCCTCCCCATACACCCCCATCATCCCTCCATCCATTCATCCCCCAAACAAACCCATCCCTTCATCCATCCATCCATCCCCCATACACACCCACCCCCATCCATCCCCCATACACACCCATCCCTTCATCCATCCATCCATCCCCCATACACCCCAACCCCCCATCCATCCCACCTACACCCCCATCCCTCCGTCCAGCGGCATACACCCCCATCCCTCCATCCCTTCATCCATCCCACATACAAACCCATCTCTCCATCCATCCACCTACACACCCATCCCTCCATCCATCCCCATACACACCCATCCCTCCATCCCTCCATCCATCCCACATACAAACCCATCTCTCCATCCATCCACCTACACACCCATCCCTCCATCCATCCCCATACACACCCATCCCTCCATCCATCCCACATACAAACCCATCTCTACATCCATCCACCTACACACCCATCCCTCCATCCATCCCCATACACACCCATCCCTCCATCCCTCCATCCATCCCACATACAAACCCATCTCTCCATCCATCCACCTACACACCCATCCCTCCATCCATCCCCATACACCCCCATCCCTCCATCCCTCCATCCATCCCACATACAAACCCATCTCTCCATCCATCCACCTACACACCCATCCCTCCATCCATCCCCATACACACCCATCCCTCCATCCCTCCATCCATCCCACATACAAACCCATCTCTCCATCCATCCACCTACACACCCATCCCTCCATCCATCCCCATACACACCCATTCCTCCATCCCTTCCCCATATACACCCATCCCTATATCCAGCCCCATACACTCCCATCCTTCCATCCAGCCCCATACGCCCCCATCCCTCCAACCATCCAGCCCCATACACACCCATCTATCTATATCTGTCAATCCCCATCTATCCCGATACACACCCACCCCTCCATCTATCCCCATACACACCCGTACCTCAATCCATCCCCATACACCCCCATCCCTCCCCATACATGCCCATCATCCCTCCATCCATCCATCCCCCATACAAACCCATCCCTTCATCCATCCATCCATCCATCCCCCATACACATCTATCCCTTCATCCATCCATCCATCCATCCATCCCCCATACACACCCACCATCCATCCATCCATCCATCCATCTATCCCCATACACACCCATCATCCCTCCCCATTCACCTCTCATCCATCCAGCCAGCCAGCCCCATACACACCCATCCCCCCATCCCTTCCCCATACACACCCATCCCTATATCCAGCCCCATACACGCCCATCCTTCCATCCATTCCCCATGTACACCCATCCCTATATCCAGCCCCATACACACCCATCATCCCTCCAGACAACCCTATACACCCCCATCCCTCCAGCCATCCAGCCCCATACGCCCCCATCCCTCCAACCATCCAGCCCCATACACACCCATCTATCTATATCTGTCAATCCCCATCTATCCTGATACACACCCATTCCTCCATCTATCCCCACACGCACCCATCCCTACCCATTCACACCCATCATCCCTCCATCCATCCCCATACAGCCCCATCATCCCTCCCTCCATCCATCCCCCAAACAAACCCATCCCTTCATCCATCCATCCATCCCCCATACACACCCACCCCCCATCCATCCCCCATACACACCCATCCCTTCATCCATCCATCCATCCCCCATACACCCCCACCCCCCATCCATCCTCCATACACACCCATCCCTCCATCCATCCCACCTACACCCCCATCCCTCCATCCAGCGGCATACACCCCCATCCCTCCATCCCTCCATCCATCCCACATACAAACCCATCTCTCCATCCATCCACCTACACACCCATCCCTCCATCCATCCCCATACACACCCATCCCTCCATCCCTCCATCCATCCCACATACAAACCCATCTCTCCATCCATCCACCTACACACCCATCCCTCCATCCATCCCCATACACACCCATCCCTCCCCATACACCCCCATCATCCCTCCATCCATCCATCCCCCATACAAACCCATCCCTTCATCCATCCATCCATCCATCCATACCCCATACACACCCATCCCTCCATCCCTCCATCCATCCCACATACAAACCCATCTCTCCATCCATCCACCTACACACCCATCCCTCTATCCATCCCCATAAACACCCATCCCTCCATCCCTCCATCCATCCCACATACAAACCCATCTCTCCATCCATCCACCTACACACCCATCCCTCCATCCATCCCCATACACACCCATCCCTCCATCCCTCCATCCATCCCACATACAAACCCATCTCTCCATCCATCCACCTACACACCCATCCCTCCATCCAGCGGCATACACCCCCATCCCTCCATCCCTCCATCCATCCCACATACAAACCCATCCCTCCATCCATCCACCTACACACCCATCCCTCCATCCATCCCCATACACCCCCATCCCTCCATCCCTCCATCCATCCCACATACAAACCCATCCCTCCATCCATCCACCTACACACCCATCCCTCCATCCAGCGGCATACACACCCATCCCTCCCCATACACCCCCATCATCCCTCCATCCATCCATCCCCCATACAAACCCATCCCTTCATCCATCCATCCATCCCCCATACACACCCACCCCCCATCCATCCCCCATACACACCCATCCCTTCATCCATCAATCCATCCCCATACACACCCACCCCCTATCCATCCTCCATACACACCCATCCCTCCCCATACACCCCCATCATCCCTCCATCCATCCATCCCCCATACAAACCCATCCCTTCATCCATCCATCCATCCCCCATACACACCCACCCCCTATCCATCCCCCATACACACCCATCCCTTCATCCATCCATCCATCCCCCATACACACCCACCCCCCATCCATCCCCCATACACTCCCATCCTTCCATCCAGCCCCATACGCCCCCATCCCTCCAACCATCCAGCCCCATACACACCCACCTATCTATATCTGTCAAGCCCCATCTATCCCGATACACACCCACCCCTCCATCTATCCCCATACACGCCCATCTATCTATATCTGTCCATCCCCATCTATCCCGATACACACCCATCCCTCCATCTATCCCCATACACACCCGTACCTCAATCCATCCCCATAAACCCCCATCCCTCCCCATACATGCCCATCATCCCTCCATCCATCCATCCCCCATACACATCTATCCCTTCATCCATCCATCCATCCATCCATCCATCCATCCATCCATCCCCATACACACCCACCATCCATCCATCCATCCATCCATCCATCTATCCCCATACACACCCATCATCCCTCCCCATTCACCTCTCATCCATCCAGCCAGCCAGCCCCATACACACCCATCCCCCCATCCCTTCCCCATACACACCCATCCCTATATCCAGCCCCATACACGCCCATCCTTCCATCCATTCCCCATGTACACCCATCCCTATATCCAGCCCCATACACACCCATCATCCCTCCAGACAACCCTATACACCCCCATCCCTCCAGCCATCCAGCCCCATATGCCCCCAACCCTCCAACCATCCAGCCCCATACACACCCATCTATCTATATCTGTCAATCCCCATCTATCCTGATACACACCCATTCCTCCATCTATCCCCACACGCACCCATCCCTACCCATTCACACCCATCATCCCTCCATCCATCCCCATACAGCCCCATCATCCCTCCCTCCATCCATTCCCATACACACCCATCCCTCCATCCCTCCATCCATCCACCTACACACCCATCCCTCCATCCAGCGGCATACACACCCATCCCTCCCCATACACCCCCATCATCCCTCCATCCATTCATCCCCCAAACAAACCCATCCCTTCATCCATCCATCCATCCCCCATACACACCCACCCCCATCCATCCCCCATACACACCCATCCCTTCATCCATCCATCCATCCCCCATACACCCCCACCCCCCATCCATCCCACCTACACCCCCATCCCTCCGTCCAGCGGCATACACCCCCATCCCTCCATCCCTTCATCCATCCCACATACAAACCCATCTCTCCATCCATCCACCTACACACCCATCCCTCCATCCATCCCCATACACACCCATCCCTCCATCCCTCCATCCATCCCACATACAAACCCATCTCTCCATCCATCCACCTACACACCCATCCCTCCATCCATCCCCATACACACCCATCCCTCCATCCATCCCACATACAAACCCATCTCTCCATCCATCCACCTACACACCCATCCCTCCATCCATCCCCATACACACCCATCCCTCCATCCCTCCATCCATCCCACATACAAACCCATCTCTCCATCCATCCACCTACACACCCATCCCTCCATCCATCCCCATACACCCCCATCCCTCCATCCCTCCATCCATCCCACATACAAACCCATCTCTCCATCCATCCACCTACACACCCATCCCTCCATCCATCCCCATACACACCCATCCCTCCATCCCTCCATCCATCCCACATACAAACCCATCTCTCCATCCATCCACCTACACACCCATCCCTCCATCCATCCCCATACACACCCATCCCTCCATCCCTCCATCCATCCCACATACAAACCCATCTCTCCATCCATCCCCATACACACCCATCCCTCCATCCCTCCATCCATCCCACATACAAACCCATCTCTCCATCCATCCACCTACACACCCATCCCTCCATCCAGCGGCATACACCCCCATCCCTCCATCCCTCCATCCATCCCACATACAAACCCATCCCTCCATCCATCCACCTACACACCCATCCCTCCATCCATCCCCATACACCCCCATCCCTCCATCCATCCCACATACAAACCCATCCCTCCATCCATCCACCTACACACCCATCCCTCCATCCAGCGGCATACACACCCATCCCTCCCCATACACCCCCATCATCCCTCCATCCATCCATCCCCCATACAAACCCATCCCTTCATCCATCCATCCATCCCCCATACACACCCATCCCCCATCCATCCCCCATACACACCCATCCCTTCATCCATCAATCCATCCCCATACACACCCACCCCCTATCCATCCTCCATACACACCCATCCCTCCCCATACACCCCCATCATCCCTCCATCCATCCATCCCCCATACAAACCCATCCCTTCATCCATCCATCCATCCCCCATACACACCCACCCCCTATCCATCCCCCATACACACCCATCCCTTCATCCATCCATCCATCCCCCATACACACCCACCCCCCATCCATCCCCCATACACTCCCATCCTTCCATCCAGCCCCATACGCCCCCATCCCTCCAACCATCCAGCCCCATACACACCCACCTATCTATATCTGTCAAGCCCCATCTATCCCGATACACACCCACCCCTCCATCTATCCCCATACACGCCCATCTATCTATATCTGTCCATCCCCATCTATCCCGATACACACCCATCCCTCCATCTATCCCCATACACACCCGTACCTCAATCCATCCCCATAAACCCCCATCCCTCCCCATACATGCCCATCATCCCTCCATCCATCCATCCCCCATACACATCTATCCCTTCATCCATCCATCCATCCATCCATCCATCCATCCATCCATCCATCCATCCCCATACACACCCACCATCCATCCATCCATCCATCCATCCATCCATCTATCCCCATACACACCCATCATCCCTCCCCATTCACCTCTCATCCATCCAGCCAGCCAGCCCCATACACACCCATCCCCCCATCCCTTCCCCATACACACCCATCCCTATATCCAGCCCCATACACGCCCATCCTTCCATCCATTCCCCATGTACACCCATCCCTATATCCAGCCCCATACACACCCATCATCCCTCCAGACAACCCTATACACCCCCATCCCTCCAGCCATCCAGCCCCATATGCCCCCAACCCTCCAACCATCCAGCCCCATACACACCCATCTATCTATATCTGTCAATCCCCATCTATCCTGATACACACCCATTCCTCCATCTATCCCCACACGCACCCATCCCTACCCATTCACACCCATCATCCCTCCATCCATCCCCATACAGCCCCATCATCCCTCCCTCCATCCATTCCCATACACACCCATCCCTCCATCCCTCCATCCATCCACCTACACACCCATCCCTCCATCCAGCGGCATACACACCCATCCCTCCCCATACACCCCCATCATCCCTCCATCCATTCATCCCCCAAACAAACCCATCCCTTCATCCATCCATCCATCCCCCATACACACCCACCCCCATCCATCCCCCATACACACCCATCCCTTCATCCATCCATCCATCCCCCATACACCCCAACCCCCCATCCATCCCACCTACACCCCCATCCCTCCGTCCAGCGGCATACACCCCCATCCCTCCATCCCTTCATCCATCCCACATACAAACCCATCTCTCCATCCATCCACCTACACACCCATCCCTCCATCCATCCCCATACACACCCATCCCTCCATCCCTCCATCCATCCCACATACAAACCCATCTCTCCATCCATCCACCTACACACCCATCCCTCCATCCATCCCCATACACACCCATCCCTCCATCCATCCCACATACAAACCCATCTCTACATCCATCCACCTACACACCCATCCCTCCATCCATCCCCATACACACCCATCCCTCCATCCCTCCATCCATCCCACATACAAACCCATCTCTCCATCCATCCACCTACACACCCATCCCTCCATCCATCCCCATACACCCCCATCCCTCCATCCCTCCATCCATCCCACATACAAACCCATCTCTCCATCCATCCACCTACACACCCATCCCTCCATCCATCCCCATACACACCCATCCCTCCATCCCTCCATCCATCCCACATACAAACCCATCTCTCCATCCATCCACCTACACACCCATCCCTCCATCCATCCCCATACACACCCATTCCTCCATCCCTTCCCCATATACACCCATCCCTATATCCAGCCCCATACACTCCCATCCTTCCATCCAG
This sequence comes from Malaclemys terrapin pileata, assembly GCF_027887155.1. Lineage (NCBI taxonomy): Eukaryota > Metazoa > Chordata > Testudines > Emydidae > Malaclemys > Malaclemys terrapin. Next base: position 49,323,789 of record NC_071516.1, read on the forward strand.
CCCCATACGCCCCCATCCCTCCAACCATCCAGCCCCATACACACCCATCTATCTATATCTGTCAATCCCCATCTATCCCGATACACACCCACCCCTCCATCTATCCCCATACACACCCGTACCTCAATCCATCCCCATACACCCCCATCCCTCCCCATACATGCCCATCATCCCTCCATCCATCCATCCCCCATACAAACCCATCCCTTCATCCATCCATCCATCCATCCCCCATACACATCTATCCCTTCATCCATCCATCCATCCATCCATCCCCCATACACACCCACCATCCATCCATCCATCCATCCATCTATCCCCATACACACCCATCATCCCTCCCCATTCACCTCTCATCCATCCAGCCAGCCAGCCCCATACACACCCATCCCCCCATCCCTTCCCCATACACACCCATCCCTATATCCAGCCCCATACACGCCCATCCTTCCATCCATTCCCCATGTACACCCATCCCTATATCCAGCCCCATACACACCCATCATCCCTCCAGACAACCCTATACACCCCCATCCCTCCAGCCATCCAGCCCCATACGCCCCCATCCCTCCAACCATCCAGCCCCATACACACCCATCTATCTATATCTGTCAATCCCCATCTATCCTGATACACACCCATTCCTCCATCTATCCCCACACGCACCCATCCCTACCCATTCACACCCATCATCCCTCCATCCATCCCCATACAGCCCCATCATCCCTCCCTCCATCCATCCCCCAAACAAACCCATCCCTTCATCCATCCATCCATCCCCCATACACACCCACCCCCCATCCATCCCCCATACACACCCATCCCTTCATCCATCCATCCATCCCCCATACACCCCCACCCCCCATCCATCCTCCATACACACCCATCCCTCCATCCATCCCACCTACACCCCCATCCCTCCATCCAGCGGCATACACCCCCATCCCTCCATCCCTCCATCCATCCCACATACAAACCCATCTCTCCATCCATCCACCTACACACCCATCCCTCCATCCATCCCCATACACACCCATCCCTCCATCCCTCCATCCATCCCACATACAAACCCATCTCTCCATCCATCCACCTACACACCCATCCCTCCATCCATCCCCATACACACCCATCCCTCCCCATACACCCCCATCATCCCTCCATCCATCCATCCCCCATACAAACCCATCCCTTCATCCATCCATCCATCCATCCATACCCCATACACACCCATCCCTCCATCCCTCCATCCATCCCACATACAAACCCATCTCTCCATCCATCCACCTACACACCCATCCCTCTATCCATCCCCATAAACACCCATCCCTCCATCCCTCCATCCATCCCACATACAAACCCATCTCTCCATCCATCCACCTACACACCCATCCCTCCATCCATCCCCATACACACCCATCCCTCCATCCCTCCATCCATCCCACATACAAACCCATCTCTCCATCCATCCACCTACACACCCATCCCTCCATCCAGCGGCATACACCCCCATCCCTCCATCCCTCCATCCATCCCACATACAAACCCATCCCTCCATCCATCCACCTACACACCCATCCCTCCATCCATCCCCATACACCCCCATCCCTCCATCCCTCCATCCATCCCACATACAAACCCATCCCTCCATCCATCCACCTACACACCCATCCCTCCATCCAGCGGCATACACACCCATCCCTCCCCATACACCCCCATCATCCCTCCATCCATCCATCCCCCATACAAACCCATCCCTTCATCCATCCATCCATCCCCCATACACACCCACCCCCCATCCATCCCCCATACACACCCATCCCTTCATCCATCAATCCATCCCCATACACACCCACCCCCTATCCATCCTCCATACACACCCATCCCTCCCCATACACCCCCATCATCCCTCCATCCATCCATCCCCCATACAAACCCATCCCTTCATCCATCCATCCATCCCCCATACACACCCACCCCCTATCCATCCCCCATACACACCCATCCCTTCATCCATCCATCCATCCCCCATACACACCCACCCCCCATCCATCCCCCATACACTCCCATCCTTCCATCCAGCCCCATACGCCCCCATCCCTCCAACCATCCAGCCCCATACACACCCACCTATCTATATCTGTCAAGCCCCATCTATCCCGATACACACCCACCCCTCCATCTATCCCCATACACGCCCATCTATCTATATCTGTCCATCCCCATCTATCCCGATACACACCCATCCCTCCATCTATCCCCATACACACCCGTACCTCAATCCATCCCCATAAACCCCCATCCCTCCCCATACATGCCCATCATCCCTCCATCCATCCATCCCCCATACACATCTATCCCTTCATCCATCCATCCATCCATCCATCCATCCATCCATCCCCATACACACCCACCATCCATCCATCCATCCATCCATCCATCTATCCCCATACACACCCATCATCCCTCCCCATTCACCTCTCATCCATCCAGCCAGCCAGCCCCATACACACCCATCCCCCCATCCCTTCCCCATACACACCCATCCCTATATCCAGCCCCATACACGCCCATCCTTCCATCCATTCCCCATGTACACCCATCCCTATATCCAGCCCCATACACACCCATCATCCCTCCAGACAACCCTATACACCCCCATCCCTCCAGCCATCCAGCCCCATATGCCCCCAACCCTCCAACCATCCAGCCCCATACACACCCATCTATCTATATCTGTCAATCCCCATCTATCCTGATACACACCCATTCCTCCATCTATCCCCACACGCACCCATCCCTACCCATTCACACCCATCATCCCTCCATCCATCCCCATACAGCCCCATCATCCCTCCCTCCATCCATTCCCATACACACCCATCCCTCCATCCCTCCATCCATCCACCTACACACCCATCCCTCCATCCAGCGGCATACACACCCATCCCTCCCCATACACCCCCATCATCCCTCCATCCATTCATCCCCCAAACAAACCCATCCCTTCATCCATCCATCCATCCCCCATACACACCCACCCCCATCCATCCCCCATACACACCCATCCCTTCATCCATCCATCCATCCCCCATACACCCCCACCCCCCATCCATCCCACCTACACCCCCATCCCTCCGTCCAGCGGCATACACCCCCATCCCTCCATCCCTTCATCCATCCCACATACAAACCCATCTCTCCATCCATCCACCTACACACCCATCCCTCCATCCATCCCCATACACACCCATCCCTCCATCCCTCCATCCATCCCACATACAAACCCATCTCTCCATCCATCCACCTACACACCCATCCCTCCATCCATCCCCATACACACCCATCCCTCCATCCATCCCACATACAAACCCATCTCTCCATCCATCCACCTACACACCCATCCCTCCATCCATCCCCATACACACCCATCCCTCCATCCCTCCATCCATCCCACATACAAACCCATCTCTCCATCCATCCACCTACACACCCATCCCTCCATCCATCCCCATACACCCCCATCCCTCCATCCCTCCATCCATCCCACATACAAACCCATCTCTCCATCCATCCACCTACACACCCATCCCTCCATCCATCCCCATACACACCCATCCCTCCATCCCTCCATCCATCCCACATACAAACCCATCTCTCCATCCATCCACCTACACACCCATCCCTCCATCCATCCCCATACACACCCATCCCTCCATCCCTCCATCCATCCCACATACAAACCCATCTCTCCATCCATCCACCTACACACCCATCCCTCCATCCATCCCCATACACACCCATCCCTCCATCCCTCCATCCATCCCACATACAAACCCATCTCTCCATCCATCCACCTACACACCCATCCCTCCATCCATCCCCATACACCCCCATCCCTCCATCCCTCCATCCATCCCACATACAAACCCATCTCTCCATCCATCCACCTACACACCCATCCCTCCATCCATCCCCATACACACCCATCCCTCCATCCCTCCATCCATCCCACATACAAACCCATCTCTCCATCCATCCACCTACACACCCATCCCTCCATCCATCCCCATACACACCCATCCCTCCATCCCTCCATCCATCCCACATACAAACCCATCTCTCCATCCATCCACCTACACACCCATCCCTCCATCCATCCCCATACACACCCATCCCTCCATCCCTCCATCCATCCCACATACAAACCCATCTCTCCATCCATCCACCTACACACCCATCCCTCCATCCATCCCCATACACACCCATCCCTCCATCCCTCCACCATACACACCCATCCCTTCATCCATCCACCTACACACCCATCCCTCCATCCATCCCCATACACACCCATCCCTCCATCCCTCCATCCATCCCACATACAAACCCATCTCTCCATCCATCCACCTACACACCCATCCCTCCATCCATCCCCATACACACCCATCCCTCCATCCCTCCATCCATCCCACATACAAACCCATCTCTCCATCCATCCACCTACACACCCATCCCTCCATCCATCCCCATACACACCCATCCCTCCATCCCTCCATCCATCCCACATACAAACCCATCTCTCCATCCATCCACCTACACACCCATCCCTCCATCCATCCCCATACACACCCATCCCTCCATCCCTCCATCCATCCCACATACAAACCCATCTCTCCATCCATCCACCTACACACCCATCCCTCCATCCATCCCCATACACACCCATCCCTCCATCCCTCCATCCATCCCACATACAAACCCATCTCTCCATCCATCCACCTACACACCCATCCCTCCCCATACACCCCCATCATCCCTCCATCCATCCATCCCCCATACAAACCCATCCCTTCATCCATCCATCCATCCCCCATACACACCCACCCCCCATCCATCCCCCATACACACCCATCCCTTCATCCATCCATCCATCCCCCATACACACCCATCCCTCCATCCAGCGGCATACACACCCATCCCTCCCCATACACCCCCATCATCCCTCCATCCATCCATCCCCCATACAAACCCATCCCTTCATCCATCCATCCATCCCCCATACACACCCACCCCCCATCCATCCCCCATACACACCCATCCCTTCATCCATCCATCCATCCCCCATACAAACCCATCCCTTCATCCATCCATCCATCCCCCATACACACCCACCCGCTATCCATCCCCCATACACACCCATCCCTTCATCCATCCATCCATCCCCCATACACACCCATCCCTTCATCCATCAATTCATCCCCATACACACCCACCCCCTATCCATCCCCCATACACACCCACCCCCCATCCAACCCCCATACACACCCATCCCTTCATCCATCCATCCATCCCCCATACACACCCACCCCCCATCCCTCCCCATACACACCCATCCCTTCATCCATCCATCCATCCCCCATACACCCCCACCCCCCATCCAACCTCCATACACACCCATCCCTCCATCCATCCCCATACACCCCCATCCCTCCCCATACACCCCCATCATCCCTCCATCCATTCATCCCCCAAACAAACCCATCCCTTCATCCATCCATCCATCCATCCATCCCCCATACACCCCCACCCCCCATCCATCCCCCATACACACCCATCCCTTCATCCATCCATCCATCCATCCCCCATACACACCCACCCCCCATCCATCCCACCTACACCCCCATCCCTCCGTCCAGCGGCATACACCTCCATCCCTCCATCCCTTCATCCATCCCACATACAAACCCATCTCTCCATCCATCCACCTACACACCCATCCCTCCATCCATCCCCATACACACCCATCCCTCCATCCCTCCATCCATCCCACATACAAACCCATCTCTCCATCCATCCACCTACACACCCATCCCTCCATCCATCCCCATACACACCCATCCCTCCATCCCTCCATCCATCCCACATACAAACCCATCTCTCCATCCATCCACCTACACACCCATCCCTCCATCCATCCCCATACACCCCCATCCCTCCATCCATCCCACATACAAACCCATCTCTCCATCCATCCACCTACACACCCATCCCTCCATCCATCCCCATACACACCCATCCCTCCATCCCTCCATCCATCCCACATACAAACCCATCTCTCCATCCATCCACCTACACACCCATCCCTCCATCCATCCCCATACACCCCCATCATCCCTCCATCCATCCATCCCCCATACAAACCCATCCCTTCATCCATCCATCCATCCCCCATACACACCCACCCCCCATCCATCCCCCATACACACCCATCCCTTCATCCATCCATCCATCCCCCATACACACCCATCCCTCCATCCAGCGGCATACACACCCATCCCTCCCCATACACCCCCATCATCCCTCCATCCATCCATCCCCCATACAAACCCATCCCTTCATCCATCCATCCATCCCCCATACACCCCCACCCCCCATCCATCCCCCATACACACCCATCCCTTCATCCATCCATCCATCCCCCATACAAACCCATCCCTTCATCCATCCATCCATCCATCCCCCATACACACCCACCCGCTATCCATCCCCCATACACACCCATCCCTTCATCCATCCATCCATCCCCATACACACCCACCCCCTATCCATCCCCCATACACACCCACCCCCCATCCAACCCCCATACACACCCATCCCTTCATCCATCCATCCATCCCCCATACACACCCACCCCCCATCCCTCCCCATACACACCCATCCCTTCATCCATCCATCCATCCCCCATACACCCCCACCCCCCATCCAACCTCCATACACACCCATCCCTCCATCCATCCCCATACACCCCCATCCCTCCCCATACACCCCCATCATCCCTCCATCCATTCATCCCCCAAACAAACCCATCCCTTCATCCATCCATCCATCCATCCATCCCCCATACACCCCCACCCCCCATCCATCCCCCATACACACCCATCCCTTCATCCATCCATCCATCCATCCCCCATACACACCCACCCCCCATCCATCCCACCTACACCCCCATCCCTCCGTCCAGCGGCATACACCCCCATCCCTCCATCCCTTCATCCATCCCACATACAAACCCATCTCTCCATCCATCCACCTACACACCCATCCCTCCATCCATCCCCATACACACCCATCCCTCCATCCCTCCATCCATCCCACATACAAACCCATCTCTCCATCCATCCACCTACACACCCATCCCTCCATCCATCCCCATACACACCCATCCCTCCATCCCTCCATCCATCCCACATACAAACCCATCTCTCCATCCATCCACCTACACACCCATCCCTCCATCCATCCCCATACACCCCCATCCCTCCATCCCTCCATCCATCCCACATACAAACCCATCTCTCCATCCATCCACCTACACACCCATCCCTCCCCATACACCCCCATCATCCCTCCATCCATCCATCCCCCATACAAACCCATCCCTTCATCCATCCATCCATCCCCCATACACACCCACCCCCCATCCATCCCCCATACACACCCATCCCTTCATCCATCCATCCATCCCCCATACACACCCATCCCTCCATCCAGCGGCATACACACCCATCCCTCCCCATACACCCCCATCATCCCTCCATCCATCCATCCCCCATACAAACCCATCCCTTCATCCATCCATCCATCCCCCATACACACCCACCCCCCATCCATCCCCCATACACACCCATCCCTTCATCCATCCATCCATCCCCCATGCAAACCCATCCCTTCATCCATCAATTCATCCCCATACACACCCACCCCCTATCCATCCCCCATACACACCCACCCCCCATCCAACCCCCATACACACCCATCCCTTCATCCATCCATCCATCCCCCATACACACCCACCCCCATCCCTCCCCATACACACCCATCCCTTCATCCATCCATCCATCCCCCATACACCCCCACCCCCCATCCAACCTCCATACACACCCATCCCTCCATCCATCCCCATACACCCCCATCCCTCCCCATACACCCCCATCATCCCTCCATCCATTCATCCCCCAAACAAACCCATCCCTTCATCCATCCATCCATCCATCCATCCCCCATACACCCCCACCCCCCATCCATCCCCCATACACACACATCCCTTCATCCATCCATCCATCCATCCCCCATACACACCCACCCCCCATCCATCCCACCTACACCCCCATCCCTCCGTCCAGCGGCATACACCTCCATCCCTCCATCCCTTCATCCATCCCACATACAAACCCATCTCTCCATCCATCCACCTACACACCCATCCCTCCATCCATCCCCATACACACCCATCCCTCCATCCCTCCATCCATCCCACATACAAACCCATCTCTCCATCCATCCACCTACACACCCATCCCTCCATCCATCCCCATACACACCCATCCCTCCATCCCTCCATCCATCCCACATACAAACCCATCTCTCCATCCATCCACCTACACACCCATCCCTCCATCCATCCCCATACACCCCCATCCCTCCATCCATCCCACATACAAACCCATCTCTCCATCCATCCACCTACACACCCATCCCTCCATCCATCCCCATACACACCCATCCCTCCATCCCTCCATCCATCCCACATACAAACCAATCTCTCCATCCATCCACCTACACACCCATCCCTCCATCCATCCCCATACACCCCCATCATCCCTCCATCCATCCATCCCCCATACAAACCCATCCCTTCATCCATCCATCCATCCCCCATACACACCCACCCCCCATCCATCCCCCATACACACCCATCCCTTCATCCATCCATCCATCCCCCATACACACCCATCCCTCCATCCAGCGGCATACACACCCATCCCTCCCCATACACCCCCATCATCCCTCCATCCATCCATCCCCCATACAAACCCATCCCTTCATCCATCCATCCATCCCCCATACACACCCACCCCCCATCCATCCCCCATACACACCCATCCCTTCATCCATCCATCCATCCCCCATACAAACCCATCCCTTCATCCATCCATCCATCCATCCCCCATACACACCCACCCGCTATCCATCCCCCATACACACCCATCCCTTCATCCATCCATCCATCCCCATACACACCCACCCCCTATCCATCCCCCATACACACCCACCCCCCATCCAACCCCCATACACACCCATCCCTTCATCCATCCATCCATCCCCCATACACACCCACCCCCCATCCCTCCCCATACACACCCATCCCTTCATCCATCCATCCATCCCCCATACACCCCCACCCCCCATCCAACCTCCATACACACCCATCCCTACATCCATCCCCATACACCCCCATCCCTCCCCATACACCCCCATCATCCCTCCATCCATTCATCCCCCAAACAAACCCATCCCTTCATCCATCCATCCATCCATCCATCCCCCATACACCCCCACCCCCCATCCATCCCCCATACACACCCATCCCTTCATCCATCCATCCATCCATCCCCCATACACACCCACCCCCCATCCATCCCACCTACACCCCCATCCCTCCGTCCAGCGGCATACACCCCCATCCCTCCATCCCTTCATCCATCCCACATACAAACCCATCTCTCCATCCATCCACCTACACACCCATCCCTCCATCCATCCCCATACACACCCATCCCTCCATCCCTCCATCCATCCCACATACAAACCCATCTCTCCATCCATCCACCTACACACCCATCCCTCCATCCATCCCCATACACACCCATCCCTCCATCCCTCCATCCATCCCACATACAAACCCATCTCTCCATCCATCCACCTACACACCCATCCCTCCATCCATCCCCATACACCCCCATCCCTCCATCCCTCCATCCATCCCACATACAAACCCATCTCTCCATCCATCCACCTACACACCCATCCCTCCATCCATCCCCATACACACCCATCCCTCCATCCCTCCATCCATCCCACATACAAACCCATCTCTCCATCCATCCACCTACACACCCATCCCTCCATCCATCCCCATACACACCCATCCCTCCATCCCTCCATCCATCCCACATACAAACCCATCTCTCCATCCATCCACCTACACACCCATCCCTCCATCCATTCCCATACACACCCATCCCTCCATCCCTCCATCCATCCCCCATACACACCCACCCCCCATCCATCCCCCATACACACCCATCCCTTCATCCATCCATCCATCCCCCATACACACCCACCCCCCATCCATCCCCCATACACACCCATCCCTTCATCCATCCATCCATCCCCCATACACACCCACCCCCCATCCCTCCCCATACACACCCATGCAGCGGCCTCAGTGTAACCTGACAGGAGGGGCGGGGGTTTCAGGTGCCATGAGCGGGGCAGCTTGACCCCGTACCCTTCCTGCAAAAAGTGTTAACATTGCTGATGTGTGTATTGTAAAAAAACAAGACGTCTGTTTCTATGTGCCCCCAGGAATGTTTGTCAGGGCCCAAAGGCATAAACACTCTAAAAAATATCTCTGGTTAATTGACAATCATGAGGTGTCTGACCTTTTAACCCTGCTTTCGTAGCAAGTTTTCTTTAAAAAAATATGTCATTGTATTACTAATGTATAAATAAGGGGGGAAGTTTGAGGTAATCGGACTTCTCAGAAAAGGCTCTTCAGGGACGCTCCCTCTGGACGCATCTTCGGGTCCCCACCGGCAGACGGAAGCCTGGCTAGCTGAAGCCTGTCGTGGTGCCACTCGAAAGCCACGCTCAGCTTCGGTAATTATCGAGGGTTGGGGGTGTTTCACTAACCTGTTGCCGACGTGTGTAAGTGCTTCAGATTAAGTAAAGTTTAGCTTTAAGTGAAAGCACTCGTGTGTTGTCCTGTTTGTGCCGGCCATCTATGGGTCGGACGGCCGTGTCTCCCTTAATTTATTTCCTAACACCACCTCGCACAGAGTAAACGTTACCAAAAGCTTTGGGTTAGAAAAAACCCGGGTAACAGGGGGAACACCTGCCGCCCCCATGTTCATCTTTATAAAATGACTGTGTGTATCCAATGCAAAGTTTGTCATGTCGGGTGTCTTCGGAAGGCTCATGATGCACTGAGCATGGTTGCTATAGTGATGTTATAGTAATTGTTACAGTGATGTTATAGGTTATAATTTCTTGTATATAATTTGAGGCTGAAAATGTATCCTCATGGCTTAAAGCAAGCCCATGCAAAAACTCTCCAGGAGCAGAGGGGCAGTTCACACCCCATCAGGGCATGGATGGGACAAACCCAGCCCAGCCTCACGGGAACAATGGACACTGGCTTAGGCAGCAACAAAAGAATCTGTTAGACCCTCAAGGGAGTTGCCCCCTTCCTTTGGGCAGTTTGGGACTGCGATGAGATAATGCTCACCTGACTCTGAAGGGGGTTCGGGGGCGGGGCAAAACCAAGAGGAAAGAAAGGACATGATAAAAGGGAGAGACATTTTGCCAGGCTCTTCCTCTCTCTTCCACCTCCACCTACAGACACCACCACCACCAATCCACTGAAGCGCTGATCAAAGGGGAGAGCCTGGCTGAAGAGCAGCCAGCCTGTGGTGAGAAGCATCTCAGTTTGTGAGGACACTGAAAGTGTTAAGATCAGATTAGAATGAGTTTTGCTTTTAGTTCATTTGACCAAATCTGACTTGTTGTGCTTTGACTTATGATCAGTTAAAATCTGTTTTTTGTAGTTAATAAATCGGTTTGTTTGTTCTACCTGAAGCAGTGCGTTAGGTTTGCAGTGTGTCAGAGACTCCCCTTGGGAGAACAAGCCTGGTACATATCAATTTCTTTGTTAAATTGACGAACTCATATAAGCTTGCAGCGCCCAGCGGGCATAACTGGACACTGCAAGATGGAGGTTCCTTGGGTTGTGTCTGGGGCCGGAGATATTGGCTAGTGTCATTCAGTTCCACAACCCAAGGAGCAGCTTACATGCCAGAGCCTGTGTGTGAACAGCCCAGGAGTGGGGTTCTCACAGCAGAGCAGGGTAAGGCTGGTCCCAGAGTCAAGGATTGGAATGACCCAGCAGATCACCAGTCCGGATAACACCAGAGGGGAATGTCACACACACCCATCCCTCCATCCAGACCCATATACACCCCCCCACTATCCATCCAGTCCCATACACACCCATTCCTCCATACATCCAGCCCCATACACACTCATCCATCCATCCATCCATCCCCATACACACCCATACCTCCATCCATCCCTCTACACACTCATCCCTCCATCCACCATCCCCATACACACCCCTCCATCCATCCATCCCCCATACACACCCATCTATCCATTCTTGTACACACCCATCATCTCTCCATGCAGCCCCATACACCCCCATCCCAACATCCATCCCTCATATACACCCATCCCCATACACCCCATCCCTCCATCCAGCCCCATACATCTATCTTTTTTTAAAGTAACCCACGGGAGTGAGGATCCCAAATTCAATTTCAAAAAAAGTTGGATTACTATGTAATTTGGTCCCATTAGTGTGGTCTAGCAGAGAGGGCACCAGTCCAGGAGACCTGGTTTCTATTCCCCTCTGCCCATGGGCAGGATAATTTCCCTCTCTGTCTCTCACTTCCCTCAGCTGAAATCAGATCCTTATAGCACCTGCCTCTCACAAAGGGAACAGAGCAGTGGGCGTCAGTAGAACGGGTGCTGAGCTGAGAAGCTGCAGAACTGGTTTCTCTTCCCATCTCCACCCTTGGCTCCCTCTTTGTGCCTCAGCTTCTCCATCCGCAAAATAAATGTCATGATATTGGTCTTTTCTTTTCTTTTCTTTTCTTTTCTCAAAGCACTTTGGCCCAGATTGTTAAAGGTATTTGGGCCCCCAAAGGAGCAGATGGGTGCCTACTGGGATTGAAATCAACAGAAGTTAATCTCCTAGATATTTCTCAACATCCCACTAGGCAATTATCTGCACCCTTAGGCACATAAATATCTTTATACCTGTACTTTACATCCAGAGGTCTCAGAAGGCCAGATTTCCAAGAGATATTGCTGATTTCTTCTCCAAAGCCTTTAGCTGGTCTGTCTTGACTTAGGACCAGGTTTACATGAAATCAATAGGAGTTAGGCGCTTTGCTCAGACCCCACTATGTTTGTAAACCCCACTATGTGCCTAACTGCATCTTTAGACATCATAATAGCTTTGTAAATCTAGCTGTACTTTCCTCTAGAGAAAGTAAAGAAGTGTTATTTACTCCTTCTCATAGCACAAGAACTAGGGGTCACCCAATGAAATTAACAGGCAGCAGGCTTAAAACAAACAAAAGGAAGTATTTCTTCACACAATGCACAGTCAACCTGTGGAACTCTTTGCCAGAGGATGTTGTGAAGGCCAAGACTATAACAGGATTTAAAAAAGAACTAGATAAATTCATGGAGGATAGGTCCATCAATGGCTATTAGCCAGGGATGGGCAGGGATGGTGTCCCTAGCCTCTGTTTTGCCAGAAGCTGGGAATGGGTGACAGGGGATGGATCACTTGATGATTCCCTGTTCTGTTCATTCCCTCTGGGGCACCTGGCATTGGCCACTATCAGAAGACAGGATACTAGGCTAGGTGGACCTTTGGTCTGACCCAGTATGGCCGTTCTTATGTTCTTTTTTTTTTTTTTTTTTTTTTCCAAATCACAACCCAAAATATTTCAAAGTGATCTGGGGGAATTAGGCACCTGGGGCCAGATCTTGAAAGAGAGGCCCCCAGGGCTCAGATCTTCAAAGGTACTTAGGCACCTAACTCCCATTGATTTCAACAGTCTATGGAGCAATGCTGATATATACCCATTGAACATTTAGCCTTTAAACATCCCGCATAATGGTTTGTGTTTCTGTCTGTCTGGAGGCCTGTGGGTCGCTCTTGGAGTGTGTATCTGGCCCTACAGGCCTTGCAGGGGACAAATAAGGACAGGACAGGATTGGATTCCTCTCCTCAGTCACAACGACAATTCCAGCCAGCACTAGATTCTAAAACCAGGATGTGGGTTTTTCTAGCCAACTGTAATGAACCATGTATGTGGCCAAGGAGTAGAACCTGCCCAGGGCACAAACACCCGGGCCCCTCATCTCAGGAAGTCTCAGGAAGGAAATGTTGACTGTTGCTTTAAAAAATAAAATCCCTTGACTTCCAGCTGTGGCCTCTGCTTCAGATAATCTGCAGCTGTGCTACTGTAGCCTCAGTCCTTAAAGGCTGAGGATTTTAATGGAGTGTTTGTGTTGATGGCAAGTATTGTCATTGGATTCATCCATGTTCTTTCAGAGACCAGACAAAGGGTCTGTCTGTCTGTCTGTCTATCCCAGGGATCGGCACCTTTGGCACGCGATTCACCAGGGTAAGCACCCTGGCGGGCCGGGCTGGTTTGGTTACCTGCCGTGTCTGCAGGTTTGGCCGATCGCGGCTCCTACTGGCCGCGGTTGGCTGCTCCAGGCCAATGGGGGCGGTGGGAAGCAGCGGCCAGCACATCCTTCGGCCCGTGCCGCTTCCCGCAGCCCCCATTTCCTGGAGCCCCAAACCGTGGCCAGTGGGAGCCGTGATTGCCCGAACCTGCGGACGCGGCAAGTAAACAAACCAGCCTGGCCAGCCCGGGTGCTAACCCTGGCAAACCGCGTGCCAAAGGTTGCCGATCCCTGGTCTATCCCCATGCATCCCTTGTATCTATCCCTCATTGCCACGGTACTGAACACATCTTACATGGAACTTTTTATTAACTCATTATCTGTGGAGATTGGGTCACCGGGAGGGTCATTTTTGAACATACCTCCATGAATTGGCTTTCCCCAGAGATGCGTGCACATGAGTTGCAGTATGTTACTGGGCTGCAACTGAGTACCAAGGACCAGAGACAGCAGTTGCAGAGCCAGCAGGTAAATTCAGGCTAATTTTCCTCTGTATCTGGTCGTTACCATTCCTTACTTCAAAGTGCTTTGATTGTTTCTTTATTCTCACTCAGGACTATCACCCTGATTGACTAAACTGGGAAATTGTCCAACATCCTGGCAGATTTTGAGGCCTCTTGTTGTTGCTGGGGAGGAAAGATTTTATTTAAAACGTCAGAAGTTGAACAAAAGCAAAGACGATGTAACGGCTCTGGGCGGATTCCTGAGGACAATGGGATTACTACAGTGGGCTGACATTCAGCGAGCAGCTCGCCATGGTTCTGAGCTCACTCTGCACTCAGCGTGAGAGCTGTAATTCTGGGGAGAAGTCGCTGCATCACATGTCACGGTGGTGTTGAGATCTTGGTTTAAGGGTGAAGCGAAGCCCAGCCAGGGACTCTTGCACTGAACTTCCATGTTCTCAGCACCATGGCCCTCAAACAGGTATAAACTGGCCGTGAATCGATTTAGGCTGGAAATTAGAAGCAGATTTCTAAGCTTCAGAGCTGGGGGGTCTGGAACCGCCTCCCCATAGTGGGGGGAAAACAACCTGACTCATTTTAAGATGGAGCTTGATAAGTGTCACTGGGGTTCCGTGCTAACTGCAGTAGCAGGAGACTGGTTCAGTGACCCAGAGGTCCCATTCAGTCTTTGGCTCCTAAAGAATCACTGGGTTTATTTGGAAGGGGAGCGAGAGAATGGGTAGGCAATTCACTTCTGAATGATACTGTCACATAGAGAGACAGAGGAACACACAGAGAGAATAACTCCTCCTAGCTAATAAATCTGAACATAAGAGCGGCCATACTGGGTCAGACCAAAGGTCCATCTAGCCCAGTATCCTGTCTACCGACAATGACCAATGCCAGGTGCCCCAGAGGGAATGAACAGAACAGGGAATCATCAAGTGATCCATCCCCTGTCGCCCATTCCCAGCCTCTGGCAAAATCCTGTCCCCATTGGAGTCACTGGAAACTTTTCCATTGACCTTCACTGGTGCCAGAATTCTGCTCGCTAATAGCAGGAACGCACCTGAAACTAGAGTGGGAACGGGAGTCAGACCGGGTTTTTGTTTGACCTGGCTAGGAAGACATACAAATGTGCTGGTACGAGCTGGACTACTGGGGCCAAGGCACCATGGTGACTGTAACAACAGGTACGTTATGTGGATTCTTCTGTCCTTTCTATAGATTTTTATTTCCCAAGAATTTTCTGTAGGAAGCTAAGAAGGTATTCTGGGTTTATCCACACCCAGGCAGCTGCGATCAGAGTTACTGGGGCTGAGGAAGCATGGCCAAAAAAAACATAAATATATAACTGAGGATAGATGCTGTGGGGGTAAACTGAGGCATGGCATGATGAACGTTGAGATTATGAAAACTTCTTCAGAGCGATGAAATTCACTGGGAGCGAGGCACCCGACTCCCTCAGCCACCTTTGAAAATCCCAGACGCATTAATGTAAATGTTAATTATATTATTAATCCCAGCCACAGTACGTAATTAGGGCCAAATCCAGTGCCAGGGGAAAGACCGCCATTGACTTCAAAGGGGACTAGATCAGGCCCCTAAAAGAGTCTTTTTGTAAGACGTGAATAGCGAGTAGAAGGACTGTGATAACTGGGCTATGGATTACTGGGGACAAGGGACGTTGGTCACAGTCAGCTCAGGTAAGGAGAGACTTGTTACTTTACTGTCTTTTCTTTTTTAATCTCTAAACTCAAGGAATGTACTTTCCTCCCTGGTAAATTCTAAGCCCGATCTCTCTCTGCCGGGGTGTGACTTATAACCAGACCGTATTCTGTAGTGATCTGCTCAGGGGATAGGAATCCTGAAATTTACTCTGACCACAGCAAACTGTAGAATCTCTGCTCCCAAATCCCCGTGTAAACCAGAAAAGAGGGCAGGTAGCAAAGGGCAGCTTTCTGTGCAGAGGTAAGGGGCAGATACATCAGTGTGAGAGCTATGGTATATTCGATTATTGGGGGCAAGGAACCCTGGTCACCGTCACTTCTGGTAAGTAATAAATTGTAGAAACCTCAGTATTTAGATGTGTATAAGGAATGCCACAATGGTTGTACGAATATCTCAGCCGAACAGAGACCAGCTAGATTTTTAACTGGTTACTATAATCTCCGGTAGGCAGAGTTTAAGGTGGGGAAGGGGATTTTTGGTCCCCGTAAATGGAGTTCTCCTTGAAAGGATAAGTGGGGTATTACACACCTAGTGGAAGGGAACTGGTCATTGTAATTACTATGGCAACTTCGACTACTGGGGACAAGGGACCCTGGTCAAGGTCACATCAGGTAAATTACTAACGTTTTCCTGTCCTGATTTAAATTAGATCCACTGTTGGGACTAGAGCCACAGCTAGAGTTAATCGGCGTAACCCCATTCAAGCCAATGGAGCTACGCCGGTTTACACGAGCCTTGGAAGGGCGCTGGTGGTATCAGATTTTGATGGGATTAAGAGTACATTTCACCCTGCAGTAGGTGTATGCACCATCAAATTCTCTAATTTGAAGGGCTAAATTGAGGTGAATAGAGCGGTGCGGTATTTGTAGAGACTCGTTAAGGCATTCTATTGCTGTGTTACTATGGCTACGCTTTCGAGTACTGGGGACAAGGGACGCTGGTGACAGTCACCTCAGGTAAATTTCTAACCTTTATTCAATGCCTCATAGTCGTAGCCGGTTAAATTTTGCACGGTCAGAATTTTGCTGTGCCCCGACTGAGTGTATTTGTACAGAGTCAATAGGACAACACTTTACTGTGCTATAGCTGGGCAGCTTTTGACTACTGGGGACAAGGAACTCTTGTGACCGTCACCTCAGGTAAATTTCTAACCTTTATTCCAGTCCTCACAGTAGCAGGTTAAATTTTGCGGAGACAGAATTTTGCCTTGGCCTTGACCAAGCGTATTTGTGCAGAGTTGCTAGGGCAATAGATTACTGTGCTCTGGTTGGGCTTTTGACTACTGGGGACAAGGGACTCTTGTCACAGTCACCTCAGGTAACCAACATTTTGCCTTATTTTGGAATCATGTATTTTCTTTTTGTTCCTAACCTTTTATCCTGTCTTGCCAGTCTTGCGTACGTTGACTAATCCTAAAGGGGCAGTGAAAGACTGTCCTTGGCTTGCATTATGTAGCTCAAACTATCTGGTGCCTTCTAGCCTTGAAATCTATCAATGGCTGATTTTAGCGAGAGCTGGATCAAGGCACAAATCTTTAAAAGAAGTCTTGCTAATGTTTTGCCACTCTGGGAGAGTAATTTTTGTACAGTGGAAAATAGGGAAGGGAAATGATGTGTTACCCACTCGATTACTGGGGCCAAGGGACCATGGTGACCGTCACGTCAGGTAAAGATAGAAACCTCTAAAAATTCTTCTGTCCTCCAAGTAACTTGTAAGTGTCTAAAGATAATTGGGGTGTGGGAAATTTAGTTATCGGAATCTATTTTTAAAGTTAGTTCAAACTTGATTAAAGAAGCAATGTCAAGATGACATTGATCATAATGGCAGGAAAAATTATAGGTAGACAAATCAGTATTTGTACAAGGGAAGGGGCAGACGTATCTCTGTGTAACTGGTATTTCGAGTACTGGGGTCAAGGAACTATGGTCACCGTCACTTCAGGTAAATATTTTCAATCCTAAATTGCCATACCTGTTTAAATTAATCTCTTAAAGCGGATCATGAATGTCCCCTCTTCCAAATGTGCAAGATTACGTCTTTGTATGAGAAGGTTCCTGTGAAATTCCAAGAGTTAGAATAATTGGGTGGGTGGGTAGGTTATTTTAGAGTTTCAAAGATAAATAGCACTTTAATTCCCTTTTAGCAGGTTATACAGCTCAGTCTAGTGGTTGGGGAACTGTCAATTTGACAGGTCCTCTTCCAGGATAAAAATATTGTAGCAAAAAAGTATGACTGAGATTTTCAAAGCTGCATAAGTAATTAAAGTTGGGAAATGGATGTCCTAATTGCCTCTGTGGCGTTGAAAAATCTCACCCTAAATTTTGTACTGAAAAATGGCAGTACAAAAATCTAGATGGAAAACCTTGAAGTAACCTCAGGTTTGGCATCCAAAAATCACCTGTCACTTTTAAAAATCTCCCCGAAATATGAGGATAGGTTCTTGTGCACGTAGAATATCATCATGTGTCATTGTGACTACTATGATTACTTCGATTACTGGGGACAAGGTACCATGGTGACCATCAGTTCAGGTAAATGCAATTTCTAAATATCCTAGAGTATGAAATCTAGAAATAATTTCTGGAAGTAGATCACCAGGATATTTTTTTTCTTTAGAGTAGATCAATTCAGATAAAATCAACCCACAGGTTAAAGAATATGGAGGCATTAAAATAGTATCTAGTATCATGTAGAAATAGTTAAAATGTGATAAAATTGGAATTAAATATAAAGGGGTGACTAGAGATGGAATGCAGTCAATTGGAGTCTTTCTGCTGGCTTTGAACATGCCCCAGAAGAGAGAAGGCTTTTAGTGCTAGAGCACTCAACAAAAATCTCTTTGTGTAATGCGTACTTTGATTACTGGGGCCAAGGAACTGCAGTCACTGTCACATCAGGTACTTGTAACTTTTAATCTTTCCTTTCCTCTCTTCCAAACTTAATGAGGCAAAAGAACTGAAATTAGAGTGACTCTCAATTTTCATAAGTTTGAAAAGTGGATTTTGTTCCAAAGTGTATCAGAGTTAGAATAATTGTAGAGTGAAGACTATAATTATGGGGTGAGGATCAAAATGATTAGTGGTATGATAGGGTTAAAATGACCATTAGAAAAAATAACTAATTGAAATAATTAGAAAATGTGAATGGGTTTTTGAGCGACCCTGACAAGAGATTTGAGCAATGTGATTACTACGGCTTTGACTACTGGGGTCAAGGAACCATGGTCACTGTAACAGCAGGTAAAATTTTCTAATCATTTCAATCTCCAAAATGTGTGCATGAAAGTTCTAGTGAATTAACAAATATTGAGTTTGATCGAAAGCCGACTCTAATCAAGGGAAAGATTCCCATTGACTTCCCACTGAGTTGGCTCTGGATCAGACCAAGAAAAAAGAATTTGCACTTTATTTGACTCTGTAAATTGATTCAGTATTAGATTAGATGAAATGTCATAGATTGCAGTGACTATAATTCACTGTTAGGCAAAATTAGACTCAAGGCAGTGATCATAAATAAGAATAAATGGTCAAACATTTATAGTCACTAAAAAAAATTAGATTCTTTGTATACTATTAAGAATCTGGAGGTAATTATAAGGGCAACTGAGGGAAAATCCAAGATAAATAGTTATAATCAGAAACTGAGATGAAAGACAACTTGCCAGACTAGAAATGTTGGTATATCGGGGGTGGCCCATTAAGGGTAGAAGTCTGTCTAAATTAACATCTCTGTGGCTAAAACTAAAATCAAAGTAGTAGGCAGTTTTTGTGCAAACGGCACAATCAATTTTAGCAGCGTGACTATTATGATGCCTTGGATTACTGGGGACAAGGGACTATGGTCACCGTCACTTCAGGTAAAAATTTCCTCCTCTTTTTCAATCCCTATTACCTCTAACTGGTTAAATTGATTAATCTTATAGAATGATCGAATTTTGAGACTCACGAGTAACTCCCCACCCCCAAGTCTTCGAGGGTTTTTTTCGTAGGGGACAAGGCAATGAAGGCAGAAATGAACCTGAAATAATAGCTAGTATAAAAGGGGATTAAATAAATAATGTGAATAAATGACGGAGGCTGGGCTGGGAAAGTCAGTGAGTTTTAGCCACCTAGGCCATGAGTTAGAACCACTGTGACTTCAATGCTTTTGACTACTGGGGACAAGGAACAATGGTGACCGTTTCCAGCGGTAAGTTAGCTCCTCATTTTCATGTGGAGTATTAAGTTGCTGGTTAAAACAGCATTCTCCTTAGGAGGTTGCATTTTTTCAAAGCCGGAGGTTAGGCGCTGCAGAGTTTCTTAAACATCAGTTTAAATTCTGTGTAGACCTGTCCCTCCCTTAGCAAAGTGGCTTCGTTATAAAACAGAATATAACCTTCAAAAGTTCTAGCGGATGGTAGAGCCTGACCCTAGAGCCTTTGAAATAATTGGCAAAATGTCCACTGATTTCAACCAAACCAGGATTTCTCTTGGTACCAAGATTCTAATGAACTCTGAGGTTATTGCTTAGGTTAACAGAATAACTGTCTTTCCGTGTATAACCGATTCGAGTACTGGGGTCAAGGGACCCTGGTGACAGTAACAACAGGTAAATTCCAAGCTCTACTATTTCTCTTCTGTCTTGTGGTCTAGGCTGTAATTAACAGTGTTCTTGATTTATGAGGGTCTTTTATTTTTCATTTTAAAAAGAGCTCTTTAAAATGTGGTTAGAGCCACAATAGGGGCTGGAAATTTCTCTAGCTCCAAATTTACAAGGGCACTTCTAAAGGACTTAAAGAGTTTGGGTTTTTTAACTTATGCCAGGGTTGGGTGAGTTTAGGTTTTTGTACGCTGTCTAATGGAGACTCTAGCAATGTGATTACTTTGACTACTGGGGTCAAGGGACCATGGTCACCGTCACTACAGGTATGATTTTTATTCCTATTGAAACTGTTATTTTTTAATTTGAGATTTTTTTAAAAAAAATGAGGTTCGGGGGTATCTTTGACCAGCATAGCTTTTCCCGTTGTCAGTTCTTGGGGGGGCTATTCGCAGCGATATAGAGGGACAAAGTACTAATCCAATCCTCACCTTCCCCCTTAAAATGGGTTTCATTCTTTGGGTCTGGTCTTAAAGTCATTGTTTGGGGGGAAGTTTATGTACAGCCAGAGGTGACAATTTTATTTCTGTGGGCTTCGCTTACTGGGGACAAGGGACTCTGGTGACTGTGACAACAGGTGAGGGGTTTTATAGTGTTTTATTACTTAGATATCAATCGGCGATCTCGAAAACATGCCGTCTGAGGCAGCATAGAAAATGCATTGGTTCTGTTTTGTTGGCCGGGGAACAGAGTCTAAACTTTAACTCTGAATTAAATTAAAAAGAACCTGGGATAGGGGACGAATGGGCAAGTAGAAAATGATTTGAGAGCGAAAACTTGATAGAATTGATAGATAGACTTGAAATTCATTGCATCTGAATCTTTAAGTGGCTAAATATCTCTGTGAACCTGGCCCTTGACCAAGCTATTTATCTATCTGATGAGGACAAGAGGATAAAATTATAACATGAGAAGGTGTTTTTAAAAAAGAACAGATCAAAATTTTTTAGACTGAATCAAAAATGTTTCTAATTTGTTACTTCCGGCAGATGTAGATGTTTCTCCAGTTCAGTAAATCATAAACTCATTTTAAAAAAACAGGTCCCTAATCCTATTAATCTCAGTTAGTTAATTAATTGTCTGGGCAAGGTTATTGTAAAACTCCAGCATAGACATGTCCCGGTGTGATAACTGGTTTGACTACTGGGGACAAGGAACTATGGTCACCGTCACATCAGGTAAAAAAGAATCTTTCTTTTGTAACAATTTCAGTCATTTGAGATGGTTGTTGCCTTTGCCAAGAATCCGACTCAACTCCTGTTGAAGTCAATGGGACCCTTTCCATTGGTTTCACTGGGACTTGGATCAAAACTCTAACCTGTCTTCCATACAGTTGATGCTCTGATATTAGACCAAAGACCATTTGCTCTGTTCCCTAGCAAATCAGAAATCTTTTATCCCTTTGAAATTCTGTTCACTTTTTAATTTTGTGTTTTAATGTCTTGGTAAGATCTCTTTGTAGAGTGTTTGCATGGCAGCCTTTTAGAGAGAGGTTTGAATTAGGTCTACATCCAGAAAATGCTTATTCTGATCATAGTCTCTTTGGCTGGGGCTTTGAAAGAGTCTTAAGATAGTTTGGCACCCACTGAATTTCAATGGGAGTTGGGCTCCTAAGTCCAGTAGGCTCCTTTGAAATCCTCTGGAAGCCAAGACTCTTAGGGTCTGATCCAAAGCCAATGGGAAGATTCCAGCTGAGTTGGATCAGACCCTTCAAACTAGATTCTCAGTCTGTCTCTATAGTCTACTGACTTCAACAGAGCTTTGCTGATTTACGCCACTTGGGGATCTGGCCCTAGTTCCTTATCATGGCAGGGCAATAAAACTCTCCCCTGTTCACTTTATATTGAAAAAAATTCTAAAGAAAAGGATCGGGCATGTAGGTTCTTGTGAACCATTGTCCAATAGATATGTCATTGTGATAACATCTTCGATTATTGGGGACAAGGTACCATGGTCACCGTAACATCAGGTAAAAGATTTTAACCCTACATTTTCTATATTTGTAAGTGTTTAGAAGGGCATAAATGGGAAGATAATCTAGTTCCTCTGGATAATGCAGGATTATCTCTTCTAGGGTATGGTCTAGGGTCTTGTCCTGTTTATATTTAATTATCTCAGTCAACTTCTTATTCTATTCTTTTAGTCATAAATGACAAAAAAAATAAGACGGGCTATTGATTGATTGACAGGGTTTTTAACTCATTGCCAGATTGCTATTTTAATACATCAATTAACTGATAGTTGACTTTATTAATCCAAATAAAGACATGAATGAATAAATAAATAAGGATTTTCTCTGTGCATAATAATGAGGAAAGGCAGTAAAATATCTGCCCTTCTAAAATAAAAATATTTCCGTGCTAGGGTATTTAATTGTAATCTTAATTAAATGCTAATTAGATAAATAATATCAGTTTTAACGGCACCTTTTAATGTTTAACTTGAATTTAAACATTTCTAGGTATTTCTAGGATAAATTTTAAAGGTATTTTAGCTCTTCTAAGCCCACCAAATACATAGTAAAAATAGTGACTCATTGCATAGATAGGGTATTTGTGCAGACTCCCCAAAGCGGTTGATTAGGGTGATAACTATGCTTTCTTTGACTGGGGACAAGGAACCCAGGTCACCGTTACTTCAGGTAAATCAATATTATTATTGCTCGTATGTCTACTAGTGAGGGAAGGAGGTTCTCTGTGTGAAAAGGGCCCCATTCTGCAGTCTGTAGTCTCCCAAAGTCCAAATGAGTTTGAGGGTATTCTTATGACTGCCAAACGTAAATCAAAACTCTCTCTATTCCTATATACCCCATCTCTCTTTCTCATTATCTACCTTTCTTGCTATATATCTAATTTTATCTAATCTGTCTATACAATCTGTCTATTCAATCTCTGTCTCTAATCTCTCACTCTATTTTTGCTATCTATCTAATGTATCTATCAATTTATATAGTCTGTCTATGCGAGCTCCTTGTGTTTCATGTCTATCTATTTATCTTACATTTCTGAGGATAAATTACCATCCTCACAATGACCCACGTAAAAACTTTAAATTTTGCCACCCCCGACCTAACCTTCTGGCATTACAGACTTCAAATCTGACTTAAACTTTTTAGCATGATAGGACTGAGTTTAAAAATAATTGTCAAATTGATTTCTCTGTTAATATTCATTTATTGGTCCATAGGCCAGGGTTATTTATGTTTTTTTCACGTTATTGCTGTTGAAAAAGATAAATACTCAGAAGCAATAAGATTAGGAGGGAAATTTCACTCAATTGAAATTTAAGGATCAGATGAAAAATACTTAGCAATAGTTATAACTAAATAATGACTTTCATTAAGATTTAAACTCTTAAATGCCTAAGTCGCTGTTGAAAATTGGGTTTAGGTTTATAGATCACTTAGTTGCTTTTGAAAATTGTACCTATTTGTCTAATTGACAACTCTAATAGAATTCAGTAAGCATTTTAAAAGACAGAGACAAATGTTTCACGTTTTGTTACCATGGGGGAAATTATTAGAAAGCTTTTTTTGGTAATTATTAAGCTAATAAATGTTATGGGGAAGATTAGTTGCCTGACTGTCATATTTGCCCTGGAAAATCTCCCCCATAACTTTGATTACATGCTTCATTTTAAAGTTTAATCTAACAAAATATCTATTTTTCCCTGATGGTGCAAACCAAGTAATTATTCTCTATACGGACCTGGGGGCTTTCAATGCACTTTAGATCAAACTGGGATTGTCAAAGAGGTTTAAGGGGTTAGATGTGGAACTTCCAATGCCTTTCATGTCTAATTCGGCCTTAGTCCATTATAAAATGGATGCTAACAATTATTAATACTTTTAAAAAAAAGAAAGAGATTTTTGACACTCTCACTCCCATTAAGTAGCACTTTACTCCTGGAGCAGGCATGTTCAAATCAGCAAGACCACTGCTGGATTAAAGTGCTACTCAGTGTGTCTCCAAATCTGAATTCACAGTAATTAATAAAATAAAATAAAAGTGTTCCTTTGAGTGTAGAACCAAGATGGCCGATTCTGGCCGATAGGGGTGATGGGTAGTTTAGCCTCCAGCTGGCAGAGGTTCGTTTTTCAGTTCCGTTTATTTTTAGACCAATGGTTCCATAAATAACTGTTCTGGTTTCAAAAACATCACCCCCTTGGAGTCAGTTTTGCATGATAGGCCAGAAGGTTTCAAACAACAAAGTCACATCTGTTGGGTATGAAAATAAATTCTTAGCAGGTGGCAGAGATCAACATGTTGATAAAAGTCTTGGGCTAAATTAAGCTATTGTTGTTTTCACTTGAAAATACTGGCTAGATCTCCTAGCAAATGACTTCGAATGATTATTATTATGCACAAATCTACTGCTTTGTGTTAAACAACAATAATTTCATTCTACTTTCCCAGATGATCTTTTATTAAAGGGGAAAAATAGATTAGCAATTTCTTAGTTAATCTTCCTTTTCAGAGAGTAATTTATTTGTGATTTCCTAGTCAATCTTATAATGAACAAGAAGAAGAATAAAATCATAGAAATGTAGGGATGGAAGAGAAATCAAGGGGTCTATGCCCTCCCGCCCAGGCTGAAACAAGATTAATGGTTTCACAATCAGTGTAGTAGTTTGTTCGTTTAGTTATTTAAAGTTTTCTAGCAGGAAACCTGAGGGAAATGTTGGTAGGAATTTGTGAGCATGTGAAGTTGAAAAATAGATATTACTATTTAGCTAGATTTATAAATGATGCAATTAGATAAATGTACAGACTTTAATGCAGTCTAATTTTAACCAATAGTATCAGATTTATCTATAAATTTGAATGAAATAAAAGTAATTAGATTGATCAAAAACTTTAATCTAACATTGAATCTTAAATCAATAAAAATACCCTAACTGTATTTTTATTCATAGAATTAATTAGATTCATTAAAAAACTTTAATCCAATTGAATTTTTCGTGAGTAGAAACCAAAAACCATCAACAAACATTTAATAAATTATTTGCTTTTAAATTTGATATCAAAGACCCACAGCTGAAAGAAAATAAACCTGCATTTGCTTTAAATGATGTTCAGTGGCAGAAATTTTGTCATTTTCCAAATCAAAACTTGATGTGATATTAAATCATATCCAAGTTATGGCAAGGGAAATGTTTTTAATTGAGAATTTTTTAATAACTTTGTGTTTCATGAAAATATTTGAACCCCAATTCAATTTTAAAGAGAATATTATCAGCCATGCACTTCCATTTGAGATATTTTTACCAAGACATAAAAATTACTTGGAAGACAAGAGATATTTAAGAAAAAATATCTACGAGGCAATTAATTAATCTATCACTGGAAATGGAATATCAAGAAAGACATAATATGCCATCTCAACAGGGACTCGGTAAGAAACCTAATTATCTTTTTGAATATTTATCTTTATCTAATGATGTTAAATTGATGCAAAAGTCTTTTTATTTCCCCACTAAGACTTGCCTTAAAATCTCATTTATTTGTATTCAAACAATTTAGAAAATAACTTTAGATTTACTTTGAAAAACAATTATATCCTCCACATCTCTAGATGCATATTTATGAATAATTTCAGGGTGACTGTAGATATAACTTTATTAATATACAGTTTGTCAGTTAATACTTATATAGCGATCAAAAGAAAATATTGTTCATGAATAAGAAATTGACAGTTAATTATTTATACATCATTTTGAATTTTGATTTATTAATATGATTTGGGAAGTAATATTGATTTTTAGTAATACACTTAGGTTATTGAATTATTAATAGTATATTTTAGAAATTACTATTGATTTCTTTAATAAGAGTCTGACAGTTAATGTTAATTTTTAGTGCTATATAGCTCAGCAGTGGATTTTCTCTGTGAATGATTTTTTATAATACTTGTGTGCAAAAATGAGAAGGGTCATTCTGAATTTAGCTGACGTTACCATCAAAGTTTATTTGAGTTTATTTTTCAAGTAAATATCTTTGTGTTTCTCATTCTGTGGTGGCGTAAAATCAGAGAGAGAGAATTGTGAACTGATCTGATTTGAAAGAGTCAGGGTTTCTTTTCAATTATTTTGGCAATCGGTAGGGATTTCAGACTCGTTTCCTTGAGGAAAAAGAGGGAGCTAGAGCTGTTGACTCGGATGCAGTTAGAAATGCAGTTTGTACTTTAATTTGGGGAGTAATTTGTTTTTTCTTGAGAGTGAGAAAGGCAGATTATTGGGAATTTAAATGAAATGAATGAGCCTGCCTCCACTTTAAATGCTTTTCTTCCCTCTCACTGACCTGTTTTAGTACAGTGTAAAGTTTAGAGAATTTATCCCTAAATTGAATTACAAATTCGCTTCTGGAGTGATTCATAGATTAGCCGGATATTCTAAATACTAAGTAACCTTATTAATGGAAAATTTCTGAGCCATCTGGTACAATGGAAATGCGTGATTAATTAGAAAGATTTCTTATTTAACTAATCGATTTTTTTAAATTCACAATTTAATTGAATAATTCACTAAATAGAAGATTGAGGTCGGAGTGGTCCCCCGATCTGGCCACCTTGTTTTGGGCCTCTATCAGCACCAGGCTGGGTGAGCGGGGTACAGGTACCTGGTGGTACCGGATCCCCCTAGCTGGGTCTGTATCAGCACCGGGCTGGGTGAGCAGGGTCCTGGTTCCCAGTGTTACCGGATCCCCCCTAGCTGGGTCTGTATCAGCACCGGGCTGGGTGAGCAGGGTCCCGGTCCCCGGTGGTACCGGATCCCCCCTAGCTGGGTCTGTATCAGCACCGGGCTGGGGGAGCAGGGTCCCGGTCCCTGGTGGAACCGGATCCCCCTAGCTGGGTCTGTATCAGCACCAGGCTGGGTGAGCAGGGTTCTGGTCCCTGGTGGTACCGAATCCCCCTAGCTGGGTCTGTATCAGCATCGGGCTGGGTGAGCAGGTCCCAGTCCCCGGTGGTACCGGACCCCCTAGCTGGGTCTGTATCAGCACCGGGCTGGGTGAGCAGGGTCCTGGTTCCCAGTGGTACCGGATCCCCCTAGCTGGGTCTGTATCAGCACCAGGCTGGCTGAGCAGGTCCCGGTCCCCGGTGGTACCGGACCCCCTAGCTGGGTCAGTATCAGCATCGGGCTGGGTGAGCAGGGTCCCGGTCCCCGGTGGAACCGGATCCCTCTAGCTGGGTCTGTATCAGCATTGGGCTGGGTTAGCAGATCCCGGTCCCCAGTGGTACCGGATCCCTCTAGCTGGGTCTGTATCAGCACCGGGCTGGGTTAGCAGGGTCCCGGTCCCTGGTGGTACCGGATCCCCCCTAGCTAGGTCTGTATCAGTACCGGGCTGGGTGAGCATGGTCCTAGTTCCCAGTGGTACCGGATCCCTGTAGCTGGGTCTGTATCAGCACCAGGCTGGGTGAGCAGGGTCCCGGTCCCCGGTGGTACCGGATCCCCCTAGCTGGGTCTGTATCAGCACTGGGCTGGCTGAGCAGGTCCCGGTCCCCGGTGGTACCGGATCCCCCTAGCTGGGTCTGTATCAGCACCGGGCTGGGTGAGCAGGGTCCCGGTCCCCGGTGGTACCGGATCCCCCCTAGCTGGGTCTGTATCAGCACCGGGCTGGGTGAGCAGGGTCCCGGTCCCCAGTGGTACCGGATCCCCCTAGCTGGGTCTGTATCAGCACCGGGCTGAGTTAGCAGGTCCCTGTTCCTGGTGGTACCGGAGCCCCCTAGCTGGGTCTGTATCAGCACCAGGCTGGGTGAGCAGGCCCCGGTCCCCGGTGGTACCGGATCCCCCTAGCTGGGTCTGTATCAGCATCGGGCTGGGTGAGCAGGGTCCCGGTCCCCAGTGGTACCGGATCCCCCTAGCTGGGTCTGTATCAGCACCGGGCTGAGTTAGCAGGTCCCTGTTCCTGGTGGTACCGGAGCCCCCTAGCTGGGTCTGTATCAGCACCAGGCTGGGTGAGCAGGCCCCGGTCCCCGGTGGTACCGGATCCCCCTAGCTGGGTCTGTATCAGCACCAGGCTGGGTGAGCAGGCCCCGGTCCCCGGTGGCACCGGATCCCCCTAGCTGGGTCTGTATCAGCACCGGGCTGGGTTAGCAGGTCCCTGTTCCTGGTGGTACCGGATCCCTCTAGCTGGGTCTGTATCAGCACCGGGCTGGGTTAGCAGGTCCCTGTTCCTGGTGGTACCGGATCCCCCTAGCTGTGTCTGTATCAGCACCGGGCTGGGTGAGCAGGTCCTGGTCCCCGGTGGTACCGGATCCCCCTAGATGGGTCTGTATCAGCACAGGGCTGGGTGAGCAGGATCCCGGACCCCAGTGGTACCGGATCCCCCTAGCTGGGTCTGTATCAGCACCAGGCTGGGTGAGCAGGGTCCCGGTCCCCGGTGGTACCGGATCCCCCTAGCTGGGTCTGTATCAGCACCGGGCTGGGTGAGCAGGGTCCCGGTCCCCGGTGGTACCGGACCCCCTAGCTGGGTCTGTATCAGCACTCGGCTGGGTGAGCAGGGTCCCGGTCCCCGGTGGTACCGGACCCCCTAGCTGGGTCTGTATCAGCACCGCGCTGGGTGAGCAGGGTCCCGGTCCCCGGTGATACTGGATCCCCCTAACTGAGACTGTATCAGCACCAGGCTGGCTGAGCAGGTCCCGGTCCCCGGTGGTACCGGACCCCCTAGCTGGGACTGTATCAGCAGCGGGCTGGGTGAGCAGGTCCCGGTCCCCGGTGGTACCGGACCCCCTAGCTGGGTCTGTATCAGCATCGGGCTGGGTGAGCAGGTCCCGGTCCCCGGTGGTACCGGATCCCCCCTAGCTGGGTCTGTATCAGCACCGGGCTGGGTGAGCAGGGTCCCGGTCCCCGGTGATACTGGATCCCCCTAGCTGGGTCAGTATCAGCACCAGGCTAGGTGAGCAGGGTCCCGGTCCCCGGTGGTACCGGATCCCTCTAGCTGGGTCTGTATCAGCATTGGGCTGGGTGAGCAGGCCCCGGTCCCCGGTGGTACCGGATCCCCCTAGCTGGGTCTGTATCAGCACCAGGCTAGGTGAGCAGGGTCCCGGTCCCCGGTGGTACCGGATCCCCCTAGCTGGGTCTGTATCAGCACCGGGCTGTGTGAGCAGGGTCCCGGTCCCCGGTGGTACCGGACCCCCTAGCTGGGTCTGTATCAGCACTCGGCTGGGCGAGCAGGGTCCTGGTTCCCAGTGGTACCGGATCCCCGTAGCTGGATCTGTATCAGCACCAGGCTGGCTGAGCAGGGTCCCGGTCCCCGGTGATACTGGATCCCCCTAGCTGGGACTGTATCAGCACCAGGCTGGGTGAGCAGGTCCCGGTCCCCAGTGGTACCGGACCCCCTAGCTGGGTCTGTATCAGCACTCGGCTGGGTGAGCAGGCCCCGGTCCCCGGTGGTACCAGATCCCCCTAGCTGGGTCTGTATCAGCACCGGGCTGGGTGAGCAGGGTCTCTGTCCCCGGTGGTACCGGATCCCCCTAGCTGGGTCTGTATCAGCACCAGGTCTGGGTGAGCAGGTCCCGGTCCCCAGTGGTACCAGACCCTCTAGCTGGGTCTTTATCAGCACCGGTCTGGGTGAGCAGAGGCCGGGTTCCCTGCAGTGGTAGTTGCTCCCTAGCTGGGTTTGTATCAGCACCAGGCTGAGTTTGGGGGCCAGGACCCCCATGGTACCTTTCCCCCCAGCTGAGTTGGTATCAGCATTGGCTGGATCAGATGATCACTCGCGGTACCAGCTGTCCTAGCCCATGCTGGTGTTAAGGTTGCATGGTACGGTTTTGCTCTGTATAACCCTGTCTTTGTGGGGCTTAGTCTGAAGGCTTTGGCCTTCTCTGGTACCCATCCTCCATAATTCTGGGCCAGCCCCTGGCAGGACACGATCCGTTCACATCCTGGGTGGCACCAACTCTCCCAGTGAGATCTGTCCCATCTGGGGCTGGGACAGAGCATCCCTCCTTCAACCCATTTCTGGGCTTTGTAGCAGGCTGCTTTTGGACATATCTAGGGGGTCCCTTGTTACCTGCGGCCCCCTTGTCGTACCAATGTAAGTCTCCCCATATAGGAGGTCTGGGGGCTGGTTTGGTTCAGAATTTGGCCAGATCTTGGTCTTCTCCAATCTGAGCTTTTGTTCTGGATTTGCCAGAATTTGGTGAGAGAAGGAAGGTGAAGGAGGCAAGAAATTATTGATTTTCTGGGCCACATCCCCAGTTGGTGTAAACAAGGTGTCCCTGCATTCGAATCAGTGGGGCCAGATTCCCAGGTGATGTAAACTGGCCAAGCTTTCTGCTTTGTGAGAAGGACAAGAGTGGAGGAAAACTGGTGAGGGATGTGGGGAAATAGCACGATGAAAAGGGAAGGAAAGAGGTGAGGACACACTCATGTTTGTGTTTCTCCAAAGAGCGCAGGTTCTCAAAAGGCTTTGGGCCCTTGGAAGCAACTGAGACTCAGTGGGAATTTGTACCGCCCAAACGTGCTGCACTGACCATCTGTTACTGCACATTTTAAAGCAAGCACGGGGCTGCAAATCTTTAGTTCTTTCCATGGGGTAGCCTGGCTCACGCCTCAGCTCTGCGCTGTGCCCGGTGCTATTCATATGGGGAGGTGGCTTTCAGCCAGGTTAACCCTTTGGGCAATGCAAAAAGATGCCACTTTTTCAGCAGTGGTGCACCATGGGAAAGTGGTGGGGACAGATGTTTGCACTGGCTGGGTTGGCAGCATAATGACGTCGCTGATTAGGGCTCGGCTGGTGTTGAGTGACAAATTCAGGAAATGGGGACTCAATCACAAATGGACAACTGATCGCGGACATTCAGTGTATGGCTGTTGGGAACCGTCCATTGATTGAGGGGGAGAAGTTAGTGTTGAACCTCACTACATTCCTGCAGGGCTGGAGAGGCCTTGGAGTCTCCTCACAAGCAAAGGGGGATTGAGGCATGTCAGGGGAACTGGAGCCATACACACACGAGGACTGGGCCATATATGCATAAGAGGAACTGGGGCCACGTGCAAGTATACAAGAGGACTGGGCCATATATATATATATAAGGAACTTGGGGTCCTATGTCTGTATACAAGGGGGAGCTGTGCCTTATTTACCAGGGGGCTGGGTTCTGTGTCTGTGTATATAGAGTGATGGGCCATAGGTCTGTATACAGTATGGACCTGGGGCCATATATGACAACTTTAAATCAAGCTTGGATGTTCTTCTGAAAGATCTGCTCTGGGAATTATTGTGGGGCAGTTCTCTGGCCCGTGTGAAACTAGATGATCACAATGGTCCCTTCTGGCTTTGGAGTCTATGAATGTGCAAGTGCATCAGGTGTTATATGTGCACACAATAGAAGCTAGGACCTTCAACGTGGGGACTTCACCCGCAGGAGTTGTCCTTTCCAAGTGACTCATCCCAGGGCGATGTATATCTGAATGTGGGATAACACTTGCTCTTTTCTCCCCCTAACCAAGCAGCAATTCTCTTTCTCATGTTGAGCAACTCCCTACATGCCCCACGGTGGTGCTTTAATGTCTCTTCTCTGCCCTTCTCCCACCCACCCCCATCCTTTCATTGTTTTGATCCTCAGCGTCCCCAGCTGCCCCGTCTCTTTTCCCGCTCATCTCTTCCTGCGGGGCCGACCCGAGCCAAGATCCCGTCGCAATGGGCTGCTTGGCTAAGGACTTCCTTCCGGACTCAATCAAGTTTTCCTGGAGTGATGACAAAAACCCCAACATCACCGATGGCGTCAAGAAATTCCCCTCGGTCCAGAATATAGTTGGGACCTACTCTGCCACCACTCAGCTATTGGTCCCTGCCTCCAAAGCACAAACAATTTTCTATTGCTTAGCTGAACACCCAAATGGGAATAAGAAAATCGAAATACCTCCTGCCTGTAGTAAGTAGTTTTGTTTCTCTTCTTCTAGACAATATACACAATAACTTACAACCCAGCATGCAGTCACTGGATAATTGCATCTAGCTACTCTGGGGAGAGGCTCATCAGAAAAGCACCAATAGATATACACATAAGAGAGAGTAGATCCCTGTGCTCCCTAGGTTCAGGACTCCTGGGTTCCATCCCCAGCTCTGGGAGGGGAGCAGGGTCTAGTGGGTGAGCGTAGGGAGGGACTGTGAGCAGAACACCTGGGTTCTATCCCAGCTCTGGGAGGGGAGCAAGGTCTAGTAGGTCAGATCAGGACATGGGAGCAAGGACTCTTGAGTTCTCTTCTCAGCTCTGGTGTTTAATGTTGACCAATTAAATGGCAACATGTTAGCTCCTTCGTGGCTGGCCATTCTACCAGAAACTCCATGCTTGGGGTCTGTGGGGGTGCAGCTTGTGATTGTGGGTGGAGATTGTGAAGGGGACCCCCCCTTTCCAGTCTGAGCACTGTGCTGTAGTGGAAGGTGGTTTGGGTTGCAGGCCATTCAGCTACTGGCTGATAGCAAAGCCCATCAGATGTAAAGAAAGAGACACAGGCCTTGCAGTCCCCATACACACACTGTCAGCTTTGCACATTCATTCTGTATTCTGGGTGCTGTGTTCACATGTGATAATTCTGTCGTCCCCACCCCCTTGCTTTTGTCTTGCATGTTAACAGCTGGTGAGCCCAGAATGAACATCTTCCCCCCAGCCAGAGACCAATTCCTAGAGCCCAATAAAACCTCCACCATCACCTGCAGTGTTACGGACCTCTGCAGCCCGACTGCTACCTTCTCGTGGCTGAAGGATGGGGTAAAGGACAGCTCTGAGGTCGTTGTTGGCTCCAAGACCCTCATCAGCAGGCTGACTGTCTTGGAGAGAGATTGGGAGGCTGGCCGTGTGTACAGCTGCAAGGTGGAGAGCAAGAATTTCAGCGACATGAGGAACACTAGCAAGTCTTTCGAATGTGGACGTAAGTCGTGACCTTCAGGGGTCCCATCCTTCTCTGGAATGACCATGACCCATCCCCCAGCTACACTCAGGGGGTGTCCATATAACCCCAGTGCCAAGTGGGTGAGATTTTTCCAAGGGCTCATAACCCATGTTTGAGGCCAGGTTTTCCAAATAAGTCCTCTCCCAGGGAGCCCTTCTGAAAACTCTGGCCTTAACTCTCCCCTAGCACACCCCTAAACATCCTTGATTATTTTGAACAGTGTAGATCCCCATGAGTGATGGTGGTCAGGGCATGTCTTATATATATACCATAGATAGATCAATAGATAACTTGCAAACCTTTCTATGTTCTACCATACCAAAAACAGGCCCCATATAAATTAGCCAGCTGGACTTGTCATGAAAAGTAGTCATGCCAATTAAGCAACGGTCCAACTGGGCATGGGATAAGACCTCTAAAATAAGACAGGGATCCTTCCTCTAGTGCTGAGATTCATCCACATGAAGTGAGGCAGCTGTTTTTACAGGGTTCCGTCATCTTGTGCTGAGATACAGCCACCTCTGGAGTGGGGTGCAGGGGCTGTCTAACAGCCTCACAGTGAAGTTGCAGAACAGTTCAGGGCAAGAAGTGAGGATTTCCACATCCATATTAGAACCCCTGCTCCCGTAAAAAAATTAATGAAAGGAAGCCTCTGGCTTACTTGATTGTTGCCCCTGTGTTCTGGGTAGGGGCATCTTCTGGACATGAAGAACAACACAATTATTTTAAAAATTACACAGACCACTGGTAATCAAATGAGAATTCTCACCCATCTCTCTTTGCCTCCCAGTTATTGATGACTGTTCCCCTGAGATTGACGCCCTGCTAATCGCGCCTAATTTCGCTGATATTTATATCCGCAAATCGGCCATACTGACCTGCAGGGTCATTAACATGCAATCCACGGAGGGGCTCAACGTGATCTGGACGAAAGAGGATGGCAGTGAGCTGAAGACCAGCGTTGGAGATCCTAAGGTGCAGAGCAACGGCCGTTTCAGCGTGGATGCTACAACCTCTGTGTGCGCAGATGAGTGGGAGAGAGGAGACAAGTACACCTGCAAAGTGGCTCATCCAGAGCGCATCTTCCCCCTTAAAAAGACTTTGACCAAAGAGCCTGGTAAGTGACCCTCTTCCGTCAGCTTGGTTGTGCTCACAGCTGGTCATTACTGACCTGGGACCAGATATTTCATGGGGAGGGAGTTGAAATACCCATCAGAAGGGAAAAGAATTCCCCTTCCTCTAGCAGTTTTAGGCTGAGCTTTGCAATGCTACCTAAGGGCTCTGGGTGTCCAGCTCCCATTAGAAATTAGTAGGAGTCCGACATCCAATTCCTTAGGGTGACTTTAGAAAATCCCACCCTTGGTCTGTATCTCTAGCTAATAACTCACCTCCACCACCTCTCAGGCCGTGTAACCCTCAAGGATTCCCACCTAAGGGCAGGCCAGTGGTCTATGCAACCCACCATGGCAGAGAAACCCATGTCCATTGCATTGGACCAGGGCCAGGAGCTGTGAGTCCAAGGACCCCTTGGTCCAGGAAGGTCACTTGTTCATCACTTTCTCCAACTCTCTCTCTTTGTACAGTAACCAACAGCCATGCTCCGTCCGTCTACATCTTCCCTCCTCCCTCCGAGCAGCTGGCCCTCCGCGAAGCTGCCACCGTCACCTGCCTGGTGAAAGGTTTCAACCCCCCTGACCTCTTCATCAAGTGGCTGAGCAACGGCGAGGAGCTGAACGCCTCCAAGTACATCAACACCAAGCCCATCCTGGAGTCCAGCCAGCCGCCGCTGTACTTCACCTACAGCACGCTGAACA
Organism: Malaclemys terrapin pileata; assembly: GCF_027887155.1. Lineage (NCBI taxonomy): Eukaryota > Metazoa > Chordata > Testudines > Emydidae > Malaclemys > Malaclemys terrapin. The sequence continues at coordinate 49,359,695 of NC_071516.1, forward strand.
TCAATGAGCAGGAGTGGAACGCCGGCAACACCTACACCTGCTTAGTCGGACATGAGAAGCTGCCCCTGCAGGTGACCCAGAGGACCGTGGACAAGTCCACCGGTAAACCAACCTTGGTCAATGTCTCCCTGGTGCTGTCCGATACCGCCAATACCTGCTACTAACCGTCGTGCCCTCCCCTGCTGTCCAATCCCTCATTGTGCCTCTCACTCCTCCGACTGCTGTTTGGAAGGGGAGAGGTCACATGCCCCCTCCTATGTGTGTGTAAAATAATGGTGTTTCTGGAATGGAAAATCGTTGGCTGCATATTTTAAAAAAATGTTAGAAATAAAGTCAATTTTGGGAAAAAAAATTGAAACTATTTAAGTCCTTTTCTGGGGAAAATAGCATGTGATGTGTCCTCAGAGATGGGGAAGGGGTTTCCGAGAGTTCATTGCCATATGAAATGGGAACTGGGCACTCGTGTTTGCACTGCAGTCATGGTTCTCATCTCTCTTTCTCTCTCCAGTCCTCGCTTCCTCTCACTACCTTCTCTTTGCTAATCTCAGCTTTTCCACCTCCCTCTCACGCCCCTGAACACAATTAGCTTGATCCTCAGTTATTTAATTCCTGCTGATTCTCATTGATTCTGGAAGAGTGTGGGGCCAAAGTAGCTTTAAACTCCCTTTCTGTTCCCTGCATTCTCCTGGTCTCAGAGCACCCTGGGGGCTGCTCTAACATACTCACTGCTTTCCTATAGGCCCTGGGAAGCAGACAATAGACACCTCTGATAGCAGTGAGCACCAGCCAGACTGGACTGGACTAGTACTTCTGCAGAACCCTTACACCAATTCTCCATCTGCCTGGGGGACCCTTTGCTCAGGAAATGCTCTCAGGGGGTTCTTTCTGCCCACTTTAAGGTAACTTTGTGGTGCCAAAGTGGTGTAATTGAGAATCAAGCACAGTCTCTGGTATCCAATTCTTTCATGATTATCACACAAGGTGACAAGAAATACTCAGTCTCACACGCAATCTCTGGTGTCATTCATTACACTCACAGTCCAACACATAAAGAATTCAGGTCTCACATATGGTTCTTGTGGCATTCGATGCACTCATGGTCAACCCACAGGGTAATCTTGGCACCGAAAGGTTCTTCTGGCTCATGGTTTCTCTTGAATGTCTGGTCTCCCAAGAAAATAAAAGATCAGGGACATAAAAACACACAACCGCAATGATGTTGAATATATCACAATATTCTTCCATGCCCACTGCGATCTCCCTTTGAGGTGTTTTGCTGATGCGCACAAATACCTGCACAATTTACTGTCGGAAGACAGGATACTGGGCTAGCTAGACCGTTGGTCTGACCCAATATGGCCGTTCTGATTTAACAATCAGCGTTTGTTTATCCATGCCTGATAGACCTTTCCCTTCAAGTTGCTTTGTAAAGACTTTGTGCATATGTGGCAATGATTCCATACTTTGGGGCATTGCCTCTGTTCGCGATGAACCTAAGGAGCATTGCACATACCCAGTAATCGTTTTATTCACCACTGAAAACCTGTACGATTCACGGCATCTATCGCCTCATGACTCCAAAGTGTTCCACCGGTTTGTCAGCCGGGCATCATGTCCCCCACCTACTGCCTTTTGTACACTGGGGCCTCAGTCTACTTCTTAATAGGACAGGAACCCAGATCACCAATAAAAAACAACCACTCTCAAAGCTGGCCCTGATCAGCCACCAAGTTGGGGGAAAATACCCTGCTCACACAAGTTAAAAACCAATGGTGGGCAGCGTCATGAGACTGGCATCCAGGGAAGGATTTGTAGATACTGCCTACGATATTCTTATTAATCTCAAAACACAAGATTATTTAGTAAAAGAGAGAATAAAGGTGCTAAGGAAAGGCATATGGGGCCTTCAGGCTCTGGGGTACTGGCTCTGATCCAACCCCACTTCAGAGGGATTAGCTGGTTCAGGAGTGTCAGAGAATGGCATACAGGGCATTTCCCTTCTAGGGAGTGCCAGCTCTGATTCAGTCCCCGGGAGGCAGGGGGCTAGCTGGCTCAGGGCTGCAGGAAATGGGATATGGGGCCTTTCCCCTTTCATGGGCACCAGCTTTAATCCAGCCATACATTTGCTAGATCAAGAGGATCGGGGTATGAGCTATGAGGTCTTTTCCTCCTTCGTGAACTGGTTCCAATCCCACCCTGGATTAGTAGTGACCCCAAATATTTCCTGTTACGCAGTGAGTGTCAGACCAGTTCTCAATGCGATAGGTACCATCGTCGCATTATAGAAGAATTTAGATAGGTGGCTAGTGGGGTGTGTATGGAGACAGATTCTGCAATGGGTTAATGGATAGATAAATAGATACACACTAGGGAAGGAAGGATAGATAGTAAAGTACTGCAGAAGGAAAGAAGGAAGTCAAACCTGCTAGGCTCACATGAACTGAAGGCCTTACCCAAGGAAGTTCTCTGCTGGCAACAAAGAGTTCTTGTTGGGTGTCTTAATTATCTACTTCCTATCAATACAAATTTAAAAAGTAGGTTGAAAAAAAAATCAGTCTAAATTGCTTTAGATGGAAATTTAGGGTTTCAGGTGAAATGATATTTTTCAAACAGTTTCTGCTTTCTACAGCAAACTTTGATTTATTTTTTTGTCAAAAATGGAAGGTTCTAAATCCAAAATATTTCAACTCTGAAATGCTTCTTTGATGCCTCATGGGAGCTGTAGTTTGGGTGCTCCCATTCTCCTCTCTGGGCCAGGTCCCCAGCTGGATTTCTTGTCCCATAATGCACTGTAAGCATGCTTCTCCTGTGATGCACTGCCTCTCCTTGAGAAAAGGCAAGACTGTGGTGCATCCTGGGAGATGTGGTCTGACCAAGTTGCCTGGGCTTTAGAAGAGGATGGACGAATAAGACTCCTGAACTACAATTCCCATGAGGCACCGTGGTGCCATTTCCAAATTGAAATTGTTCCATTTTTGCATGAAACATTTCAGTTTTCAATCTAAACAAATTAAAATTTTTCCATTGATTTAAAAAAAAAATTCTGACCATCTCAAATAAAAAGTGCCATGAACCCAGATGAAAATCCAACCTTTTCAGAAAACTCACTTTGCAATAAAGCTTCATTTCCCCAACCCCCAACTCTGGGCTCAGCAGAATCTTTTCAAAAGAGTTGTCCCACAACTGCCCATGCAGAAGCATCAGTAAGACACTTCACCGCATCTTGGATACAACTTACATTCACACAAGTCCCTTCTTTGGCATGAAACGTAAAACCAGATCTTTACCATTCATGGTCATTCCAGATCCCATTGTCGTTTCCCCCTTATCCAGTTTCTATAGCCGGAAAGAGCGGAAATCTGAGATTTCCCACTCACCCGAGAGTTTCAGAGAAGCTTTTGATCTGAATCATCAAAACTTTTGAAGTCTATTCATCGTTACTTTCCATGGTTCTCAGTTCAGGAATCAAAAACCTTCATGACTTGGTCTTCTTCAGTCGCTACCACCAACTATTCCTCTTCGCTGTTGCTCATTCTCCCATATGCTCCCCTTGCAGTAATAGCATACAGCCTTTAAAGTAGAAGTGTTGGCCGGAATAATGACCATGCTGGTGAAGGGGCGACCGGCGCAAGGACTATGAAGCATTTGAGTCCCTCTTAATAGTCCTTCAGAATAGGACTTGCAGGTTGCACAAGGCCCTCTGCATAGAAATTAACATCATCCATTTTCAGTTTGCAACCAAGAACACCCAGAGTTGTGCCTGCAGGGAGCAGGTCCTGAGCAATTTATAGGCAGAACTATATTCATACGTAACATTCTGTGGTCAGAGGAGAACATGCCTATAGACATGTAGGTCCACCAATATCCTCTTCTCTCTCTCTCCTCCACCCTTCATTGCTTCCATTCCATATTTTTTACGGAACAATTTAGCCAAAGATTTCCAAAGACGCCAAAGGGGCTTGGATGCCCAATTCCCAATTAAAAATAAAAGATTCCCAGGAAATGGGCGTCCAAATCCCTCAGGTTGTTTTGAAAAGCCCAGTCTTAAGTATTTCTGTCTATCACCATACACACTCATCTGCTGTTGGTCTGTCTATCCATTCCCCAACTCCAATTTCTCACCCATGAATTCAGTGCAAACAAAACCCTCTACTTCTTAAAATATTAGCCATTAAAGGCACTTCAGAAACAGACGCTTAAAAGCATGGGGAGAGATTTTCAAAAGACCCTGAGCAATGTAGGAAATCCCACTCTTAGTCTATTTCTTCACCCTTGGGACCATGGAGTTTCTTCATTGGATTAGGCCGGTGAGCTGCTAAGTCCAACCTCCCAACTCCCATTGAATCAGATCGGGAGTTACCCAAGTGGAGTCAATGGGCCAGGTCCCCAGCTGGAGTAAACTCTCTGTATCTCCACTGCCTACAATGGAACAATGCCAATTTACACCAGCTGAGAATCCAACTCTATTTTCCACAGGGAGGGGAAAGCCCTTCATTGAACCTGGCTGATAACTTGCTCTGGGAGGGAACAGAAATGGCTTGACCTCCCCTGATACCGACACCTCCAACTACCTACTGGAAACTCCACCTAACCCAATTCCCCTCCCAACCTGCTCCCCATAGCAGTACTCAGAGATTCCACCAGTTGATGCCACCCAATTGGTCCTGACCCTGTGTATGTGTGTGTTGTCCAAAGTTTATCTAGATGGGTTCGTGGACGCCGAAGAGGAAGACTTCTACAACCTCTGGACAACAGCCTCCACTTTTATCATCCTTTTCCTCCTGAGTCTTTTCTACAGCACCACAGTGACACTGATCAAGGTAAAGAGGGGATTTGTTGCTGCAGGAGGGGGAGGAGAGGAGAATGCCCTAGTCTAGACTGTGATGCATCAAGGGGAACATGTTTGGAAATTGGGGTTGGAGCCTAAGGGAGTTAGACACCCAATTCCTATTGTTTTTTAATGGGAGCTAGGTGTCAAATTCCCAGCCTGGCAGATGCACTAGGTATGCCGATTGGACCCAAATGAGATCACAATAGTAGATTAGAGAGGAGGTTGGTTGCAATTGGCGGAGAATCCAGCAGGCAGGCAAAGCGAAGAGAGGGGTCCAAAATTCTAGCCTCTATGACAACACCGTCAACTGTTGTTCTTATTTAGGTCCCTGTAGCCTCATTGTGATAGGCACTACATGCACACATGGGACGCCACAACCCTTGCCCCAAAGAGCTTGCCATCTATTACTAGAGAAGGCAAAATTGTTGCCCCCAATTTACAGATGGAGAACTGAGCAATGAAGTGACTTCCTCAAAATCTCCCAGAGAGTCTTTGGCATGGACAGGACTGTTGAATCCAACCCAGTGTCCTAAACATGGGCCAGCTGACTTCTCTGCTAAACACTGTCAAAGCCAAACTCCTGATGCACCACCATGTAACTGAGGGATTAACTGAGGCTAGAGAGAGAGAGAGGTGGTTGGTTTTGGCCAAGGCTGGTCTTTTCAAGGGAGCCTAAAGACAGTGGAATAAAAAAATGGCCTTTAAATTGGCATCTGTTGCTTAGTGCAAGCACATATAAGCAAATAGTGTAAATAGATGGCACTTGTGCCAACACCCATGTTCATCTTATCAGTTGCAAATTTGCAGCTCCCATCAAAGCCAAGAAGGAAGGTCTTGTCCTTGATAAAGAAGACGAGGACTCTGTTGCTCACAGAGCTCTCATCCTGATCTCAATAGTTAGAGACTATCTTAAACCTGGAAGCATGTGGTTTAATATCCTCTCAAAATTATTATCCACGTTGACTGTAACTCTGCATATTCTTGGTATCCACTTAAATATCCAGTCCAACCGAATCTTTGTGAAGTGCTCAGATGCCACAACTAGGCTAGGAAGGCAGCATGGTGTAGTGGCTTGGGGCCAGATTTTAAAAGATATTTTGGTGCCTAAATCCCTTTAAAAATCTGGCCTTTGGTCACTGGGCTAGAACCGTAGAATCCTTGGGTCTATTTTGACCTTGGGTGAGTCATATTTGGGGGAGGGAGAGCTCAGTGGTTTGAGCATTGGCCTACTAAACCCAGGGTTATGAGTTCAATCCTTGAAGGGGCCATTTAGGGATCTGGGGCAAAATCAGTGCTTGGTCCTGCTAGTGAAGGCAGGGGTCTGGACTCAATGACCTATCCATCTCCCTTCCAGTTCTATGAGATAGGTATATCTCCATATATTATATCCACTCTCTGCTACTCTTTCCTCTCCATCTGGTGTCTGTCCTGTCTATTTAGACTGTAGGATCTTCAGGGCAGAGATGGCTCTTATTATATGTTTGTACAGTGCCCAGCATAATGGGGTCCTGATCTCAGTTGAGGCCTTTTAATGCTACCATAACATAAATCATTAATAATAGTACAGGCGACATATAAATTGATATATTGGGCAGTCAGGCAACTGATGGGATCATAGATCTCCAGAGGTTAGAAATAGGATGTTCAAAGGTGCCCAAGTGGAATTTTGAAAGAAAACCTTTGTCCAACAACTCAGTATGCAAAGTCAAGTCCCACCTGACACGTGCAAATTCAGGAGTTTGTGCAGAGGTGCAAATTTGGAGGCCTAGATGAAAAACCAGCCTTAAAACATCCACCTGAGATTTTCAAATCTGCCTAAGGGCATTTAGACTTGGAACTGTGTATCCAGATCCCTTAGCCACCTAGAAAAAAACTCAACATCTGTTTTTCTGTCATCTTCTTCTCGCAAGTGTCCTAGGACCAGATTCTGGACCTCCTTACTCAGGCTGAGTAGTATAAGAACCGGAACAGAATAGAGTAGAATAAAATAGAATAGAACAGCACTGTGATGAAATTAATGGGATGGCAAGAAAAATAAGTAATTACTCAACATGAATAGGCTGGCAGACTTTGGAATTCAATGAATGAGACTTGTGTCCTACATAATGGTAATTTTACCATTTCAGGTGAAATAAACCCAACAGTCCAAGATCGTTCCGACTAAAGGAGCCCACAGAAAGCGATTTTCCTGAAGAACAGTTCCAAACTTTGCTCCACTCTGTCACCTGCGTAATTGTTGTGTTCACCTGCCTGTGGAATGTTCTCAGACATCATCTGAATGTAACTGGACTTTCTGTCTATTGTTTATGCTCTTTCATCTCCATTTTTAATGCACATTTGGCCAGTTTTTTATTTCTTTCTGTCCTGGTAATCTCTGCTTTATGCAAAATGCAATCTCTGCTGGCATAAGAAGTTGCACGTTAATGGATATATGTAATCAAATTGCACAACTTGTCATTTCCCCAGGCGTTTGTACTTCTCACCCTGTACATATTTTTCATGTTGAAATAAAGAGATGTATTATGTTGACATATCAAGAGCTTTCTTGTGGATCCTTATTGCTACTTGGTACTCACTATTACGTGTAAGCATTTCACAGTAACAAATAATTGTTTTCTTTGCCCTTACGGCTCATAGAGTTTAAAGCCAGAAGGGACCAGTAGGTTATTTAACCTGACCTCTTACATAGCACAGCCCAGAGAACTTCACCCAGTAATTCATGCAGTGGAAGAAATTATTCTGCTCTACTATTTTAAAAAACCCTATGTGCCCAATACCTTGTAGTTGGACTGGAATCCACCTTTAGGAAGAGACATCCAGTCTTGATTTAAAGACTCTAAGTGAAGGAGAATCCATCACCTCCCTTGGGAAGCAGTTCCAATGATTAATTCCTCTCACTGCTAAAGAGTTGCCTTTTATTTCTCATTTGAATTTTTGCCACCCCTGGATCTTGATACACCTTTGTCTGCTGGATTAGAGTCCTTTACGATCAGAGCTCTTCACCCAGCACAGGTACTTACAGATTGAGATCCAGTTGCCTCTGAACTTTCTCTAAGGGTCCACTAAATAGACTGAACTCTCTAAGGGCACGTCCAATCTATCGGGGATCGATTTATCGCATCTAGTGTAGACGCGATAAAATCGATCCCCGATCGCTCTGCCGTTGACTCCGGAACTCCACCGGAGTGAGAGGCGGAAGCGGAGTTGACGGGGGAGCGGCAGCCGTCGACTCGCCGCCATCCTCAAAGCCAGGTAAGTTGACCTAAAATACGCAAGTTGCGTATCTTAGGTCGACCCCCCCCCCCCATAGTGTAGACCTAGCCTAAGTCTCTCTGCGTAAGGCATGTTTTCCAGACCATATATCTGCCCCCAGCACATTTGGGTCTTATCTCCGTTTGGTCCGCTAAGTACAATAATACTAGAAGAGAGATGAACAACATCAAAGCAGTTGGTAAATACTTGTAAAACTATTGTCACATGAAACGGGCAAAATTAAAATTACAATGTGATTACAGGAAATTATACTTTCAAAAGCACTACAGAGTTCTGCAACTGTGGTTTAAAATACTGTATTAACACTAGCATATGACGCAGTATGTTGGGTTGACATTGCAGGATAAGATAAGATAAGATAAGAACCTATCTCAGGTTCTTAGCTGATGCCAACACCACAATATCTTTCTCTGGTCTGATCTTTTGCATCATTCAGTCTCAGATGTGATAAACCCAGTCACGGTCCAAGATTAAACAAGATTCGGGGTTTGGTATGCAGAGATCTCAGCTTGCTTAGCACCATGGTAAATACACCATTAAAACCCCTTTTAATCTTTTGTTAAAAATACAGAAAAGAAGAAAACCAGGTAAAGCCTGTGAAATGTAACGTGTTAAATACAGCTTTCATTTTAACAGCATCCCTGGTTCCCTTCCCCTTCAGCCAGACAGAGATTTTAGGAGGGAAAAAGCCCTTGTTTGATGGTCTTTAGATGGTATCAAAGATGGTAACAACTGTCCTTTCAGGAAAAAGAGAAGAAGTTAGTTGAGATGGGCTGGGGCTGTCACTGTTGCTGTTGTTGTTAAAATCCGATCCTGTTTCCTAGAAGACAAAGCAAACACACATAAAACGGGGAGGGAAATGACCAGCAAAGATAGAAAATGCAGCTTCTGTCTCTGGTGTTTACTTTCACTTGGCGAAACACAGGCACTCCGAGACATGGCAAACTCGTACCAGCATCAGGGTGTTTAGGGCCTTGCTTTTGTTTGGCCCCGCTCTGGTCACCGGCTGATGACAGTGTTGCAGAATGTGCAGTCTTGGCCGGCTAAGCCAGACCTTTATCAGACAGAAGGCGAAAGAGAGAGAGAAAAGAAATAAGGTAGCAAAGGAAATGGACTCATTGTGGGGGCAGGGGGAGACAAAGTCTCACATCCCAGGTAGTGTTTGGAATTCAGCCGGAGCCGCTGGAGGTGGTGGTATCAGCTGGGTCCCTCTCTCTGGTCCAGTCTGGTCAGGACATCTCTCAGGATTAGGGTTAGGGACTCCAAGAGAAAGCGTTAGGCAGAATAGCCCAGCCCAGGGATCGGCAACCTTTGGCACGCAGGCCAGGCTGGTTTGTTTATCTGCCACGTCCGCAGGTTCGGCCGATCGCGGCTCCCACTGGCTGCGGTTCGCCATCCCAGGCCAATGGGGGTGGTGGGAAGCGGCGCAGGAGGAGGGATGTGCTGGCCGCTGCTTCCTGCCGCCCCCATTGGCCTGGAGTGGTGACCCGCAGCCAATGGGAGCCGCGATCGGCCGAACCTGCCGACGCGGCAGGTAAACAAACCGGCCTGGTCCGCCAGGGTGCTTACCCTGGTGAGCCACGTGCCAAAGCTGCCAATCCCTGGCCCAGCCCCTCATTATATTGTCTGCCAATTAGGCCTAATTCCCAACACACCCATTTTGGTTAATTGATTTTTGTCTCACTGTTCTCGTTTACCAAGCATGATCTTAACACAGTCCTTGAGTTACATCAGTGGGTCTTTTTGCTTGGATTAATTCAGTCTGTCTCCCTTTCATGCCTTTTCCCATCAACATTTGTTGTTATAGGTTATTGTGACCTCTTACGAACATTCGCTCACTTTTTACAGTTAAGCACACAATTAGGATAACTTTGCAGGCCCAGTTATTGCAACAACACCCTGCCCAATAAAAATGTGGATGCTTCTCCAAATGTTTTCTTGTTTTCTCAAGTCTTTCTCCCTGAAGAGAGTTCTGGATCTCCTGACCAAACATGCCAAGCAATTCCCATTCTGTTCTCCTCTGGATTTCAGAAGTACAAGGGCAGCCATGAAATCGTTTCCAAGCACCTTATAGCAGTCCCTGGTTGGGATTCAAGGGGAATGGTTCTTATATTGTTATTTTTCCAGATCAATTCACCCCAGAAGGTGAATAACTCACCTTAACTTGAGCAACAGAAGCAAGAAAGATTGAGGAGCGATATTCTCCTGTCTTCTAACAGACTTAGCCATTGGCCAGTCCCCTCATGGACAGGCTTAGCCATTGGCCAATGAATCCAGGTTGCAATTTCAACTCTGCTCAATAGCAAGAAAATGGAGACTGCTATAATTATCACGTGGGTGTGCCAGTGATGAAGCACAATTAAAAGAGATGGATGTGACATACAAATCTGCCTTTGCAAGGTAAGACCAGCTCTTTGGTGCAACTGGATACAGTCACCCCACTCAGTAGAGATTTACTCGTGCTTGGATTCCACCAGGTGAGACATAGCTGAGATGCACGTATTTTAATGGTCCAATGGGTCTGCTGGTAGGTAACAGAGCTGGGAGACTGTAATGAGTGAGAGGCAGAAAAATGATTATTTTATATTAGTGTTCAGATTCTTCTCCAGAAATATGTCTTTAACTTTTTTGCACAAATAGGCCAGGGACAGCTCACAGAAACAAGACGTGCAGGGAAAGCCCTGGTATGGAAGGGTTGTGACTTGGATTCAATTCTAACATTTCCTGCGTGACCTTGGGAACGTCACTTAGCCTACCTATGCCTCGGGTCCCCATCTGTAAGTGGGGATGATGGTATTCCTCTTACCTCAATGGGGCATGTGAGAGGATAAAGATATTGAAGTTTGTGAGGTGCCCAGGTACAATGGTAACGGCTGCCAGAGAAGTACTCAAAATCGAGACATGTTGCTGCAGAGTCGGAAACGAATAAGTTCAGTGAGCATTTGAGAAGGTTCATGATAATCTGCTTTGGTTCAAGAAATGTCTGAGGTTTGGGGAGCTGGATGTGCTGGAATAAGCAGCTGTGGTGGAAGGCCGGTGTACCAATGTTGCCCAGGCCACCGGGCGGGGGAGGTGAAGTACCAATTCCTATTACTTCAATGGAAACCGAAGGGCAGAACCTGTAAATTGTCACAGCTTCATTGACTGGATATGAGTCAACAGTGTGCCCTTGTTGCCAAGAAGGCTAACGGCATTTTGGGCTGTATAAGTAGGGGCATTGCCAGCAGATCGAGGGATGTGATCATTCCCCTCTATTCAACATTGGTGAGGCCTCACCTGGAGTACTGTGTCCAGTTTTGGGCCCCACACTACAAGAAGGATGTGGAAAAATTGGAAAGAGTCCAGCGGAGGGCAACAAAAATGATTAGGGGGCTGGAGCACATGACTTATGAGGAGAGGCTGAGGGACCTGGGATTGTTTAGTCTGCAGAAGAGAAGAATGAGGGGGGATTTGATAGCTGCTTTCAACTACCTGAAAGGGGGTTCCAAAGAGGATGGATCGAGAATCTTCTCAGTGGTACCAGATGATAGAACAAGGAGTAATGGTCTCAAGTTGCAGTGGGGGAGATTTAGGTTGGATATTAGGAAAAACTTTTTCACTAGGAGGGTGGTGAAGCACTGGAATGGGTTACCTAAGGAGGTGGTGGAATCTCCTTCCTTAGAGGTTTTTAAGGTCAGGCTTGACAAAGCCTTGGCTGGGATGATTTAGTTGGGATTAGGTCCTGCTTTGAGCAGGGGGTCGGACTAGATGACCTCCTGAGGTCCCTTCCAACCCTGATATTCTATGATTCTATGATTGTATGACATCAGCATCAGTTCAACTTCTCATTGACTCTCCTGACTAATTATTCCCTGACTTCTTCCAAACATCTCAGGAGCTTGCAGTAAGGGGTCTGGTGGGAATGGTAAAAATATTGTGCTTGGAAGGGAGGATGATATTCTGAATGTATTTACAGGGTATCCAGATACAGGGGAGAGTCTTGTGTAGATATGAGAGAGAGAGAGGATGAATATACTTGTAGACAGCTATCTTCTCTCCCCTGTAGCCACCATTTCTTTCTTTTAACGTCTCCTGGCAGTTTGTCTTTATTATATAAAGGGTCTCTTCTCGTCCTTGCTCCTGTGAAGGTGGTGAGAAGTAGTTGGGTGGTTCCTCGCACCATGACTGGTGGTGGAATGTCCACTGCAATTTGACGTGTTTAGAACTCATCGATTGGTGGAGTTTCAGGGCACAAGAAGGGATCACTGTGATTGGCATGTCCCCCGGCAATTCCTGGCCCAAGCCCCCACTTTCTGGTCGAGCAGAGCAATTAGAAAGAGAGGCCGAAGCTGGCTTTAAAGACGCCGAGTCATGGAGAGTTCACCCCAGTCCAGAAATAAGGACTGCAACCCCCAAAATACTGCAAAGCCGGGAAAACCACCTGGGAGTGAATATTTCACCCTCAGTGAATCTCCCCTGGACCTGTCAGTGTCCCGGAGAGGCAGATTGCAGAGCCCAGATGCTGAGGTGTATGGTTTGGAAGATCTGTGTGCACAGAAGGGCAGGGACCGGAGGAGAAAGTGCGTGTTGAGTTGTCTCATCCATCCATGACTCATGGAGGGCTCTTCCCTAGCTTTAACTAACTGTCTTGTCATCAATAGGGCCCTACCAAATTTGCAGCCATGAAAACCATGTCACGGACCCTGACATCTGGTCTCCCCCCATGAAATCTGGTCTTTTGTGTGTTTTTACCCTGTATTATACAGACTTCACAGGGGAGACCAGTGTTTCTCAAATTGGGGGTCCTGGCCCAAAAGGTAGTTGCAGGGGGGTCACAAGGTTATTTTAGGGGGATGTGACCAGGCCTGCCGACAGGGGAGGCAAAGGGGGCAATTACCAAGGGGCCTGGATGATTTTAAAGGGCACAGGGACCCCGGCCGCTGTTGCAGTAGCAGCGGTTGGGAGCCCTGGCTCAGGTCAGCGCCGAAGGAGCCAGGAAGGGGCTGGAGGGAGCAGCAAGGAGGTCCGGGGGGGGACTACTGGCAGGAAGGTAGGAAGCATGAAAAACAATGAACAGAGACATGGGGCAAAGCTCTGTAGCCTCCAAGGGGAGCTGGGAGCCCAGGCTGAACAGTTTTTGTGAGCCCAGCCCGGGGGGACTTTCTCTGGCTGGACCCAGCCCCAGGCTCTGTCACCCCCGGCCCAGAGCCGCAGGCACCAGGTGCCGGAGAGACCCAGGGCCAGCGCTGGGCGGGCAGGAAAGAGGCGTTGCACATAGGGCCCGGGAGCTGCAGGACTTGCAGCCGCTGGGGATCTGCTCCCGGGCGGGGCCTGGACAGTGATGGAGCCGCTGCCCTCACGCTGCCTCTGGCTCGGGCAGGCTCTGCCCCGGGGCAGCACTGGGGGCTCGGGCGGCAACAGAGAGCGGGCGGGGCCCGGGGGGGTCCCCTTTGTGTGTCTGGGAGGGAGGAGTCAGACAGGGATGGGGGGAGGGGAAAGATGGTGTGAAATGGGGGGGGTTGAACTATCTCTGTGCAGCCAGGGCCCCCCAGGGGCAGCCGAGCTGGTGCTAGGGGGAAGGGGGCTGATGAAATCCCCTCCAATTTGGCCACTTCTCTCTCCAAGAGGGAGAAAATTCTCCCCCATTTCTCCCTGACTATCAGTGATGGGTATAAAATCTAGGCAGGTTTCTCCCATTTTCTCTCATGTTAGTGACCCTTTCTCTCATCTCCGCCTCAGATTTTGCCCCATTTTCCCTCTAATTCATCAGTGTCAATTTAAAATCTCCTCAGATTTGGGATATTTTCCCATGCGTTTGATTTGCCTCAAAGTGTCCTTTGTCAGGTGGGAAACTGTTACCCTGAGTCATTCCCCAAGTGGGGAGGGGGTTAGTGGGGGCAGCTTGCAGAGCCCTGAGGCGCGGCTGCCCGTTCTCTGCCAGCAACAAGGCCTGGGATGGCCCAGGAAGGAGAAACAGCTACAAATGGAGACTGCCCAGCCCAGGTTACCCACCCCTAGCTGCTGCCCCCCACAGCTGCCCAGGGCAGCTCCCCCCAGCCACTAGCTGCTAGTCACCTGCCTACCCCTACTGCTGGGGAGTTTTCCTGCTCCATGCCCCTCACTTGCCCTCTTAAAATACCTCCCCAACTTGCTCCCTGCTGCCCATGTAGACTGGTGGTGGGGAACTATCACTTTTGCTTTATTAACTGAACTTTCATATGCAGGTCCCCGACGCCCCTGCCCCAGGCCCTTTTAAATCACCCAGGCGGGCCGCAGGGCTCCTAGGCGCATGCGGGGTGCTACCGGCGGCAGCGAAGGCAGCCGGGCAGGCATGTGGAAGCCCTGGCCATGCCGGAAGAGCGCGCCAGACCGCGTCCGTGTGGGCGCAGCTTGTGCGTGTGTGGCGTAAACCTCAGCCATCTCTTTCTAGGGGCCCATTGACTGTTCTGCCCTGGGGCCCGGAGCTGCTGTCGGCGGGTCCGGTTGTGGTATTGCCACTCTTACTTCTGCGCTGCCTTCAGAGCTGTGCGGCCGGAGAGCGGCGACGGCTGGCCAGGTGCACAGCTCTGAAGGCAGCACCCCAGCAGCAGTAGCACAGAAGGAAGGGTGGCAATACCATGCCAAACCATCCTTACTTCTGTGCTGCTGCTGGCGACAGCGCTGCCTTCAGAGCTGGGATCCCGGCAACAGCCAACTGGTCTCCAGCTGCCCAGCTCTGAGGGCAGCGCCACCGCCAGCAACTGCACAGAAGTAAGGGTAGCAGTACCACAACCCCCCCGCCCCTACAATAACCTTGTGACATGCCCCCAACTCCTTTTTGAGTCAAGACCCCTACAATTACAATACCGTGAAATTTCTGATTTAAATAGCTGAAATCATGACACTTGACACTGGAGAGCTGAGATGGGCTAGACTCAGGCTGTGAGGCGCTTGGGTAATATTTCAGCCTTGTAAAGGACCAGAGTCTCCTGTCAGCATCACTCGCACAAACCCAGAGCTATTCCACCGGAGTTGCTCCAGGTTTACACTGGAAGAGCTGAGGTCAGAATCTCATTTCTCGTGTTTTTCGCCCAGCGCTAGGACACCCCTGCACAATGGAAAGTGAAAGGCAGAGAGAAGGTCTGCGACCGGCCCAAGGTCCCACAGCAGCTGGGAATAGAACCTGAGTCCTGACTCCTTTTCCAGTGAATTGACCACTGGGCCAGACAGCCACCGGGCCATAGAAGGAGGTGGATAGACTGATGTAGGTTGATCAGTGACATGGTTTTCTGATTTCCCCCTTTTGATGTTTTCTTTTATATTCTCTTTATTTTTCCAGCAAAATCCACACCCCCGTCCGTCTTCCCCCTGGTTCCCTGCTGCACCCAGACTGGCAGTGCTCCCCCGGACACAAGCCTGGCCTGCCTCGTAACTGGCTATTTACCATCACCAGTGAACATCAAGTGGAATTCTGGCAAAGTGACCCAGGGGGTCAAGGATTTCCCAGAGGTGACGATGAGCGACGGGCTCTACACCCAGAGCAGCCTGCTGATCCTCCCTGACAGGTCCCGGCAGGGCGACACCTACCAGTGTGATGTGACGCATCCAAGCACAGCAAAGACAGTGTCGAAGACGTTCCCTCGGGAATGTAAGACATGCGGTGGGGGAGGACGGGACAGCCAGGCTGAGATTTTCAAAGGGCCTAGAGGGTCTGGGAGCCAGTTAATCTTAATCCACATCCCGTAGGTGCCTCTGGAAAAATCTCACCCTGAACGACTGGGGAAAATTTGGCCCAGTGTTGAAACACGCTGAGCCCTGGTGCTTTGTCACTGCAGAACTCCTGCCCCCAGCGCCCCCTCCATGGACCCCTGAACGAGGAAAACCTTCGGGTGAAAGGCACCCCTGGGCAGAGACCTATGTTCCACTAAGGGGGAGAGTTTTCAGCCCTGCCTAAAGGATTTAGGCACCCGGTTCCCATGGAAACTTGATATGTAAATCCCTTAGGCACCTTGGGAAATCTTAGACATACAGCTGGGCTGAAATGGCACCTAAGCCCCATGCTGGCCCTTCTGTACACGGGAAAACTTCGGCTCAGCGCCTAACTCCCTCCCCCTGCCCCTCCCCCAAACCCAGTCTCCTCCCACCGGGGGAGGTAGAACAAAGCCCATTCGCCACCTCAGTCCAAAGCCTCAAAGCAAAACCAGTGCAACTCAGAGCACAGGGTCCCAGCCACCAGGGGCCCCTCCGGTGTTCAGCCGGCAGGATGGGCAGCCCCCCCCTTCCCCACTAGGTCACCTTTCCTGCATGTTTCCTAGGCCTCCTGCCTGGTCCGCTTTCCTCAGCACTGAGCCAGAAGCTTTCCCTTATACAGACTGCAGCAAGCCGGCCCATGAAACTACAATTCCCAGCAACCACTGGCCTTAAAGCGGCTACACCCGCTTACAAGCTAGTACTCGCTTACCCCTCTCTGTCACGGAGCTGTGTGTGTTTCTTGCACTCCGGCTGTTCTTGGGCATCTTTTGAAATGGATACAACCCCAGAGCAGCAAACCTAGGCATTCTGGGGTCAGAACTTTAACGGGTGTAAATCATCTGATCTGCACTGAAATCAGTGACACTGTGCTGACTTACATCAGCTCAGAATTTGACCCTTTATCCGTAGTCAGACACAGTCAGTCCTCTCCCAGGTTTTCTTCTGACGCCATGTCATGCTGTACAGCGCCACGGTCCCCCTTAAATAGGGGACCTCAATTGAGGAAAACAAGTTCAAATAAACACACACAGCTCAAGTTCCAGCTTTGTCCCTGCTGTTTACCAGGGAGAACACACTCAGAACGAATGCACGGAGGCATTTAATATTTGCCCTGTTCCCATTTGTTTTAATCCCTTACATGGCTGTGAAAAATCTCAGCCCTAGAGGCTGATTAAAGTACTCAATGTAAATGTACCACACCAAGGTGGGTTTTTTTCTAGTGCTGGGAGGACTGTAGGGTTAGCGCTCTCTCTGGAAGGGGACTGGGGATCTACAGACAGTGACACTGGACTGTGTTTTCCCCTCTCTCTGCTCTCAGTGTGTGGTTCGACAAGGCCCCCCGAGGTTCACCTGCTGGCCCCCACCTGCGAGGACAGCTCCACAGAGAGCCAGCTGGAGCTGGTTTGCCTTCTCCTAAGCTTCAAACCCGGCAAAGCCGACATGAAATGGCTGGTGAATGGAAAGGAGAGCAGCCCCCCCACCCCGGCCTTTTCCTCTGCAATGGGCACAGACGGCTTCTACATGGGGCAGAGCCGCATGAATGTCACCAAGCAGAGCTGGGAGAAGGGGGACGTCTACACCTGTCAAGTGACCCACCCAGGAGTGGGAACAGAGCTCTCCATGCACAACACCAGCAAGTGCTTGGGTGAGGGGCTATGCCCGTGCATGGCAGGGAGGGGGGGTGGAGAGTTACTCAGAAACCAGCCCTGCCTAAGGGTAGGTGGGACTGCACCTTGACACCAGTGTGATGGGAGACATAGGAGTACCGTAGAGAAACTGGTACTGTAGGTGGATGGGAAGAGAAAGAGATACAATGGATGGATGGATGGGATGGAGACTATGAGTGTTCTGATGGAGGTGGGTGGATAGATTAGATTAGATTAGATTTCAATAGTCTTTTTCTGCCTTTCCACATTATTTGAACTGGTCAATGCCATCTCTTTGCATTTCTCAGCCTGCCTCAGAAGCTCACTTGAACCAAACATCTACTTAACCAAACCCTCCTATGAAGACTTCATCAAAAATTCTGGTCACGTTACCTGTCTAGTTCTGGGTTATGACTTAGCAGACAGCAGAATCGCATGGAAAGTGGATGGGCAAGTCAGCTCCGCGGCGAAGACAGAACCCCTCAAGAAAAACAGCAACGGGACCACCAGCCTGGTCAGTTCTCACCCTGTGTCACTGGCACAATGGGGACAAGGCACCAAATTTACCTGCAAAGTGACCACACCCTGTTCTGGAGAACTAACCCAAGACATAACCATGAGCAACACAGGTGAGTAGCCCTGGCATCTCAAAGGGAAAGGCAAACTCCAGTCACTGTTAATTGGGATTAGAGGATGAAACTCACCCCGCACAAGTCCTAGGCAGCCTTTAAGTCCCAGTTAAACCACCCAAGTAGGACTTTAGCGGAGCCTAGGCCCTCAGCACAAGGGTGTATTGCAGGTGTAATTAGTATTTCCCCTGGGAAGCTCTCATTCTCAACTCTCATTAATTTCCACTTGCACGGTTTTCCCACTATTCCCTGCCTTACCATTAAATTCCACCTCCTCCAAGAATTTCACTTCCTCGGCTCCCTGGATCCGGGGATATGGCCTGTTAGGGACTTAGTGTCCTATTTGTGACTCTGATCTGATGTGCGTGTGTACTTCTTACCTCTGGAAATCAGGCGGGTGCTTGTCACCCGCCATCTGGCCTTTTAGGGATATTTCTGGTGAGAATCTCTAAGAGTGTCGAGGGGAGTTAGGTGCCCAAATCCCATTGAAATACCCAAGGTGTCAAAATCCCTTAGCCAGCCTTTGAAAATCAATTGTGTTGAATTTTGCTGTGAGCATTTGAAAGATGAAATAGGCTCCGAGTGAGCAAATGGGTTGGTGACCCAAAGTCATGATGATGAATGGTGGAGACTTGAGGTGAAGAGGAGGTAGTGTGGTTCAAGGTTTGGGGTGAGGGTTCAGGTTTGGGATGCAGGACTAGCTCAAAGCACCATATCTGTCTGTGTTACTGTAAAACCAAGCTGAGGATAAAGATCAGGAGGAGGATGAACATGAGATGAAGATGATGTTAATGACAATGAAGAAGGAAATAAAGATGCTGAAGGAGAAAAAAAGAAAGAACATTATAATGCTGTAGAAGATGAAGATAAAGGAGAAGGAAGAGATTATGAAGACAAGAGAGGTGAAGAAGATGAAGATGATGATGTTAAGTTGTTGCCGTTTAAGGTTGAGGATCTGGAAGGTCACTGTGCATTCTGCGGGGAAGGCTTGGGAGTTCAGTTGAGTGTTTGGGTGACGGTCCAGGATCTCTGAGTTTCAAGGGAGATGATGCTCAATGGTTGGGTTTTTATTTTGCCTGGTCTAGCTGCACACATACCCTGAACAACTGCCCTCCCTGTCCCCTTCACACAGTGATAGCTGCTGGATCCAAGTCCTTTACTTACCCGTGCAAACCAAGTCTTCTTCTTCTCTTCCCCCTCTTCCTTTTAGGAATCAGGAAGAAGGAGCCCTCAGTCACCATTTCCCGAGCCTACCACGAAGACATCTCCGGGAACAGAGTCTCCTTGACTCTCATCTGCGAAGCTAGTGGCTTTTACCCTGAAGAGATCAGCATCTCATGGTTGAAGAACAACTCCCCAGAACTCAAGTCCAGTTACAACAATGGCCCTGTGTCAGGAAGTGGCACTTTCTCTGCCTACAGCGTCCTGAAGGTTGACAAAAGTGGAGGAGCAGTAAATTACACCTGCGTGGTGCATCACCCGGCCATGGAAGAGCCCAAGAGTGTTGTGGAAAAGGTGACCCTCGGTAAGTGAATTCTCAGAGTGAGGTATTAATTTGGGGATGTCCACCACGTGTTCTTATCCCATCCAGCCAATGGCATGAACAACTGCATGACTCCATGTGAGCCCTGGTGGGATGGGGAGGCAATCAAGGATTTCTATCTCCATTATGATGCAGTCTTTGGTGAAACCAAGATTTATTGCAACCTGTGCTGGGCGGGGAATGTCCCCTCCACTCCAGTACAGGATAGTTCCCTGTATCCTCAAGGCATTATCCAGTCTGAAATGTCCCCAGTAACGGGGATCCCAACCCATCCCTGGAGGAGATGGTTCCACAGCCTCACAGACCCCATCACCACTAAAGAAAGTGAAGGAAAAGCGTCCTAATTGCAAGAAGGAATTTCAGGGCAGGAGCAGACTGTAATCTCATTGGGCTGTGATTTGGCCAATACATTGGGATGGACACTCTTGCTCTTGGGGAAAGTTCACGGAGGTCTTTCATGGCTGGGAGGTGGTTCACTGAAAAATTTCTTTCATTCTTAACCATGGATCCCGGTGGGAGTTGTTTGCTTCACACTTAGACATGGATTCTCATGGTAGAAGATTCACAATTTTGTCCTTATGGTCCCTTTCTATTCCTCAAATTTGTTGTCAACATATTGGAAATGCCTTTGTGGATCTGCAGCCGTGACAGACACCCAATTAAAATCTGTTCTCAAGGGAAACGTGAGCTGGGGCGGGGCAGATTCCGTATCGGATTCAGAAGCCGATGAGTGCATGCAACCACAGGAAAGAAACCCCTCAGCTCCATTGCCCCACAGTGTGGCTTGGGCATCCGTATGAATGTGGAATCCCAACTCCAACAGCATCTACTTTACAATGCTAATCTCATGAGCGACACCAGGCATATCCTTCATACAATGTTCGATAGAGCAGACATCAGCCTCTAGGCTGCACTTCAAAGGCAACAACTCCAAACGCCCCACACAACTGAATGGAGATGCTTCCATTCAACTCAGTAGCTCCACACACCCTTTGCACATTTTGGATTTGTTGGTGACTGTGCCACTCTAGGAACGTGCGTGAGGTTCTTTCTTGCCCACCTTCTTTGATGTTCCTGCATGTTGCCTCATGAAGACTACCTCTTCTTTTATTTCGCTAACCCTCCTGAGGGATTGCTATCGCTCCATGCAGGTGAGTCAGCCCTTTCCTAACTTGTCTATACATATCTACTCTATTTTCCCTTTTGATCAGCCTGGCTGCTATCAGATTAATCTCTGGTTTCTTTGCAGCCCTGACCAATCCACAACCACCCACGGTTGAACTCCTGCAGTCCATAGACCTGGAGAAGAAAATTGTGACATTGAAGTGTATTGCGTATGACTACAGGCCCAAAGGAGTGACGATCAAATGGCAAGGAAAACCACACCTTGCAAGCGAGCGAAGGATGGAGGATGGTACATACAGAGCCAGCCACAATTTTGAAACAACTATGGACAAATGGGAAGAAGAGGCAAATTACACTTGTGAGGTGGAGCATAAAGAGACAGGGGGAAAGGTGACCAAGAAGACCATCAGCAAAGGTGAACTATAGAATCATCTACTATAACAGCAATATTTATTTTCCTGGCGATGTGATAAAGGCCTAAATGTGCCAGTTGGCTGATTCAGAGCATCAGGGAGAGAGGATACAGGAATGGATGGACCAATCATGGATGGGATATGGGGATGTTGAGCTACATATCCACAGAGTCTTACACGGTATGGCAGTGAGGCTAGGATACCAAACTAAACAGGCTAATGGGTTTGTTCCAGCATGGCAATTCTTATATTTTCTGGAGTAAAAGGGGATGGGGGTCATTGGATGGATGGATGGATGGATGGATGGATGGATGGATGGATGGATGGATGGATGGATGGAGAGAGATGAGCTGTATGGGGATAGATAGCTAGACAGATGGACAGACAGACAGATGGATGATTCTGGAGGGTTTCTGTCAGCATCCACTATGACTCTGTTTCTCCCAGCAGACTGGATGCTCCCCAGTGCCCCCACAGTGACACTCCACATCCTGCCCACCTGCCCGAGCCCAGGAGCAAGTGACACTGTCACCTTGCTCTGTTCTGCCAGCGGCTACTACCCCCGGGGCCTGCAGCTGACCTGGCAGGCGGGTGGGAAGGAGAGAGAGGGCACCCAGGTCAGACTCCTCCAGGGGAAAGATGGAAGATTCAGCTCCTCCAGCAACCTGACCATGTCCCAGGCAGAGTGGGACAAGCTGGGAGAGTACAGCTGCCAGGTGACCCACCCTGGGACCGGTAGCACCCAGCTCAGCACTATCAGCAAGTGTGCAGGTGAGTCAGCTCCCCTAATGCTCCCTTGGCCCCTGCCCTTCGCCTACCTACTCCCCCTCCACTCCCTGACCCCATCTCCCCTTCTTGCTCCCCCACCCCCTCACCTTCTGCAGCCCCCTCTGCTCTCCACCCTGATCCCCCCATCTCTTCCCACTTTGCACCCTCTACCCCATCTGGATCTGGCCTGGTCTACTCCTCCCTGCTCCCCAAACCCCTCACTTCTCCCCCTGGCATCCCTGTTCCCCCGACCCTGCCCTGCTTCTGCTCTGCACCCCTCACCCTACCCCAAGCAGCTCCCTCAACCTCTCTCCCATCCCTTCCCTCCCTGCAGCCTCTCCCCTCCACCACACCCTGTGAAGGACACATCTCCCTTTCTTCTCCACTCCAGCCTGTCAGGGGAGCATCCCCTGGCCCAGCCTGTACCTCCTCAAGCCATCCCTGGAAGACTTGCTCACTCGAGGTGAAGCCCTCCTGACTTGCCTGGCAGTGGGCTATGAGCTGGGCCAAGCAAGACTCACCTGGGAGCTGGACGGTGCCAACTGGACTGCCAATGCCACCATGGGAGAAGCCAAAAAACACAGCAACCAGACCCAGAGTCTCCTGAGCCACCTGGCCATCCCCAGGGGAGTCTGGGACTCCAGGAGCAGCATCCTCTGTAGAGTGACCCATCCCTGCTCGCTGTTTCAGGACATGGAGGAGACCATCTGGAAGCCCAGGGGTGAGAGAAGGAGAAGGGGCTCAAACAATAATCAGTGAATTTGCCCTAATGCTTTATAGGGGGTAGGGACAGGGACCCCTCCCACTCCTTACTGAAATACTGCCACCCACAGGAAGGGGTCTGGTACTATAAGGCCCAGAGAGAGAGAGATGCAGTCATATGATGGATGGATGGATGGATGGATGGATGGATGGAGGGAGGGAGGGAGGGAGGGAGGGAGAGAGGGAGGGAGGGAGGGATGGGGCATTGCATGGATGGATGGATGGATGGATGGATGGATGGATGGATGTTTATGGGGATAAATAGTTAAAGAAGAGGAAGAATAGATAGGTAGATGACAACCAATAGGAAAGGATAGAGAGAGAAAGTCCAACACCCCCAATCCTGTAGCACAGACTCCCTAGTACAGAGCTGGCAAATAAGCCATCTAATGTCCCCTACTTGGATCTGGATCAGAGATGGGACCCCCAAGAGGGGAAAGACCCCATGTCCCATTCCCCAGCCCCTAAGCCAGCCAATCCCCTGCCTGGGGCTGGGTCAGAGCCACCTAGAGAGGAGAGGCTCATATCCAATTCCCCAACTCCATTGACTGCAGGGTTTCAAGTCCCTCTTGATGAACTCACATTGCACTTCCCCTCCATACAGGTGCCAGCATAGCCAAGGCTCCTTCGGTATCCCTCGTTCTCCCATCGCCAGCACGACCCAGTCCCAATGCTGAGGTGTGGATCACCTGTCAGGTTTCTGGTTTCTTCCCATCCGAATTGCTCATCAAATGGAAAAGGGACAACCACACCATCGAGCCCTCTGGATACATTACTCTACCCCCAGTGGCTGAAGAGAGGAATTCCACCTTCTCTGCCCAAAGCTACCTGAAAATCCCAGTGTCTCAGTGGGAAAGTGGGGCTGTATATACCTGCATGGTAGGGCATGAGTCCTTGCCATCTATGCACTACACCAGCAGGACTGTGTTAGGTGAGTCTAGATGCCAGAAAGAATTCCCTAGCAGTGGGAAGAGGTGGTGAGCTCTGTAAGTCTCTGGAACCATTTTTCCTAAGTGAAGGGAGAACCCATTTCTCAGGATTTTTAAAACTAGGACTGGGTGGCCCCCCTGGGGAAATCAACTAGAAGGAACAATTCAGTAATGACTTTTCATCTCAGTCTGATGATACTGTGGAGGGTATTGTGAACTAGTGATATCTCATCATGGTATGGTAATGTCTAGCTTCACACCCCTGCACTGTGGTGTTGCTATGTGACGTAGCTGTGTTGCGACATGGTGGCTTTAAGGCACAGAGTAATTGCACACCGGCATGACCTGCTTTATGCTGCATGGAAACGTGACACACTATCAGGACATACGTTGTCATGACGTGCTGTTATTATGTCACACCTAGATCTTACTTTGTCACATCATGATATTTTGTCACGACATTGCTATTTTTTCATTATGTGGCGATACATAGACATAAGTCGTGATGTCTTGTCATCATGGGATGGTGTCTCATCACGACTTGGTGGTGATTTCTGGTGGTTTATTGTATACTGCACTATAGTGATATGCTGATTTTTCTTTGTTGTATGATGTCTTGTCATGAGATGCTGATATTTTGGCCTGCTAGTATTATACTCTTGTTAATGTTTTGCTGTAACCTGACAGTGTTCTGTCATGACCATGGTTATTCATGATGCCATGACTTGTCGTCTTGATGCCGTGTTGTGAAATGTTGACATCTGGCTGTAACAAAATAAAGATGCCCCAGGATGTCCTGATGCTGCATCTCAACATGATGCAGTTGTATCATGGAACAGTGTTTGTACTGCATCTCAGCATGGCATGAATGCACCATGATTCAGCATTTGCACTGCCCCTTGATACAATATGATGGAAAAATTGTGTCACGGTTTATTTATGTGTGTTGGCACAGCAGCTCAACTCCATGCAGTTCTTTCATGACATAGTGTTTGCATCAGACCTTGACATGACCTAGTTGCATAGCCGCATCTGCATTGTAGCATGACATGAGACAGTTCTCTTGCCACCGCCCATGGTTTGCGTTGCATCATAGCATCATACCATTGTGTCATGACTCAGCATTTGTCATTACAACATGACATCATGCAATTGGGTGTCACTGTGGAGTATTTGCATTGCAACCTAAGTATCACCACATCATTATGATAATCCCCCGGAGCCATAGGGCGGCATGGTCTGCACTTTCAGAGTTTGCATCTGAAGAGCTTGGTGGTTAGATATTTCCACTGAAGCTAAATCCTTCACCATCCTTGCCTTTTCCTTCAACACAGCACCCACATTTCTAGGTGTAATTAGAGCTCACCTTCTCTTCAGCCTCCTACCTTCCCCAAACACCTTCAGCATCCTCCCCCCCATCCTTCTGCATGAATTAAATTGCAACAAAAAGCCAACCCTTTGTTTCAGATTTCCTGGAGCCATCTCCCCCAACAGTCACAGTCTTCCACACACCAGACTTAGGTGGGCATGAGACTCTGACCTGCTTTGCCACCGGCTTCTACCCGAAGCACCTAGACATGCAATGGACTGTCCACAAGCAGCACCTCAGCTGCAGCTCTCCCTCCTCTCCGACGGCCCTGGGCGATGGCAAGTTCCAGCAGAGCTGTCAGCTGGTGCTCAGGGCGGCCGAATGGAGCCTGCGGAAGACCTACACCTGCACTGTGACCCATAACTCCACTGATACGACCCTGGAGAAGGCGCTGCACTCTACTGGTAAGCACTGAGCAGGACATAGCTCCACAGGCTGAGACATTCCTCGCTTCCTAGGTGACATTTATGGAAGTTGTGTGTCCAAAATCTCTTCCTCCTTCTTGGGTATCTTTTCTCTGGCCACAGCTTCCTGTCATTGTCCCCTTCTCAACAATGCCCAAACTCATGTTCATGAAGGCTGCCCCCATTAGTTGTTGGATATTGAAAGTCAATTCTCAATGATCAGCCTTCAGTTCTCAGTTTCAGAGAAGACCACAAGAATGATTAAAGAATTAGTGATGTTTATTCTATTTATCTTGACAAAGAGAAGGTTAATGGGTAGGGCCCTACCAAATTCACAGTCCATTTTGGTAAATGTCATGGTCATCGAATTTTTAAAATCTTAAATGTCATGGTTTCAAATATTTAAATCTTAAATTTAATGCTGTTGTAACAAAGGATGACTATGTATTTAAATATAGCAAAATATAAACATGTAAAGCCCTTATGTGAGCATTTCTTAAACTCAGGGTCCCGACCCAAGAGGAGTTCGCAGTATTGCTTCTGCCCTGCCTTCAGACCTGGGCAGCTAGAAACCAGCTGTCCAGATGCTGAAGGCAGTGCAGAAGTAAGAGTGGCAATATCTCATCCCCCCTACAATAGCTTTGCAGTCCCTTTTGGGTCAGGATCCTCAGTTTGAGAAACACTATGTACTTTTGTATACTTTTACCCTATGGTATAGAATAGGTAAAAGTACACAAAAGACCAAATTTCACGGGGGAGACCAGATTTCATGGTCTGTGAAGTATTTTTCACGGCCATGAATTCGTAGGGCCCTATTAATGGGTGACTTAATCACAGTTTATAAATAGCTACATATGGAAAAAATTGATAATAGAGTGCTCTAAATTTAGTAGACAAAGGTATAACAAAATCAAAATGGCTGGAAGTTGAAGCTAGACAAATTCAGCCTGGAAATAAGGTACACATTGTGGGTACTTAACCATTGGAAAAAGTTACCATAGGCTATGGATGCTCCATGACTGGCAAGACTGGCAATTTTTAGATCAAAACAGGATGTTTTTCTAAATGATCGACTCTAGTTCATGCAGTAAGTAACTCAGGGCAGCTCTCTGGCCTGTGTTATGCCAGAGGTCAGACTAGATGATCGCAATGGTCCCTTCTGGCCTGAGATCTATGAATCTAGGAATGTGTGACACGGAAGCCCAGTAGAAGCTGAGCAGCTCAGAAAAACATGCCCTAGGCTCTAAACTTTAAGGACCCATAATCCGAAAATCCCCCACTGACTGGGCAGGTAGCATTATGTGTGACCACGTCCTTGATGGTTGGCTTTACAGGCTGCCAGGAACCAGCATTGCAATCCACCTACATACAGCCCCCATCTTTGAAAGAGCTTTTCATGAACAAGTCGGCTTCTGTGATGTGCCAGACCTCCCTGGCCAATGCCAGCATCAACTGGACAATGGACGGTGAGCTGGCGGACCTGGGAGCCGTGAGGGTGGAGCAACTCAACGGCAGTACCTGGCTTCAAAGTTGGCTGAAGGTCAACCTGAGTGAATGGAACTCCACCGAGACCGTTAGATGCCAGATCAAGAGTGACGAGGAGGAGAACGTGCTGGGCATCAGCCCAAAGAATGGTGAGGACTTAGGGGAAAGGTCCTCTGTCCTTCCTCTGACTACTGGGGTCAGAGAACGGCATCCCAGAAGGACCCTGGATTCACTGGAGCTATCCAAAGTCACACAGGAGACTAGCCCAGGGGAACATTCAATTAGCTGGGATGGACTGTAGGGTTAGGGTTAGGGTTAAAGTTAGGGCACTAGCTAGGAATAGATTTTAGGGTTAGGCATAAGTGAGCAGCTGGGGTGAATTTTAGGGTTAATTGTAGAGGATGGAAGATGGGGATGGACTGTCAGGGAGAGCCCTTCACCTGCTGAGGAATGGACTGTAGTTTAGGGTTGGTGATAAGGAACTAGATAGGGATAGACTGTAGGGTTAAGCATTGCAATTCCTAAGTTCCTTTGTGCATCCAGGCCTCAGATACTGCAGTGATGGGTGCCAATATTAGATAGATAGATAGATAGATAGATAGATAGATAGATAGATAGATAGATAGATAGATAGATAGATAGATAGATAGATAGATAGATAGATATGGGGGAGGGGGAGAGAAAAGGAGTGCTATCATCCAATAATGGAAGGTAAATTAGCCTTGAATTGACCACCTTATCTGGTAAGCACTTTCTTAGTGCCTTGGAATCAAAGCCACCTTGAATGACTTTGTTGACCCATGATACTTTATATTCAATTATGCCGTTCTTGTGCTCTCTCTCCCCACCACACTTCTCCAATTCTGCAGGTTCCCTGAAGGCTCCAACCATCTACCTTCTGTTCCCATCCTCAGAGGAAATCTGCAGCAACCAAAACCTCACTCTTCACTGCAATGTCAAAGACTTCTACCCCGGCGAGATCTCCATCTGGTGGCAAGAGAAGACAGCCCAGACTGAGCTTGACATCCTGGCCGATGATGAGCACCACAACTGTGACCATAACAGCCAGCAGTGCTCAGTGATTAGCAAGCTTGAGGTGTCCAGGAGCAAATGGATTCTGGGGACTTCCTACAGCTGTCTAGTCGCCCACCTCTCCTCTGAAGGGATTATAGCAAGAAGTGCCAATGTCCATACTGGTAAAACACATCTTAGCTGCTTCATTAGTGCCCCAAAATCCACTCTGCACCTCAACCTAAAGATTCCTCTGTTGGCTGTCCCCCACTCCTTCCAATTTGGCCTCTGCTTATTCCCTATGTGTGTTTCTTTTGACTCAGCCCATATGAAGATATCATTTGCCTGCCTTCCTTGTGTACATTTCACAAGCCTATTAAAGCAATAACCCAACTGCACCAATGGGAAATTTTGCTCTTATTTGTGGTCTCCTACCTCTTCTCCTGCAAGTATCTGGATAATATGATGGAAAAGGATGGAGAGGGATTTATTATATTATTATTTAGTAGTAGTAGTAGTAGTATTGAAATGTCTAGAGGTGCCTGTCACAAACTGAGGGCATGTTGTGTCAGTTACACTATACACACCTATAATCAATAGCCTAGTCTGGGGTAAACCCAGGTAAACTGAGTTTACTCTCTTCTCACTTGGGGAATATGGAGTTCAGCTTAGGTTAGCTTACTCATTTCGGTTTTTACCACTACACCACTGCCTATAATGGAAATATAGTCTATGCTTACTATAAATCTATGCCTACTCTCTTAGGACCAGATTTTCAAAGGTATTTCAGTGCCTAACTCCCACTGATTTCAAAGATCTTTGAGGACCTGGGGCCTAGGTGCCTAGGCAGCTAACTCCAACTGAAATCAATCTATTTCTTTAAGCACCTAATTATATTTAAGACCTTGGCCCTTATTATTTAGCAGATTTTTAAAGGTGCCTTAGATTTATGGATACCCAATTGCCATTCATTATGAGGATTGGACATCCAAGTACCTTAAAATCCCACATTAATGGGATAACTAAGGGAAGAAGGATTTGTTTGTGGTAAAGTCATTGGGCCAGGACTCCTGGGTTCTTTTCCTCTCTCTGCCACAGTGTTGCCTTTGGGATATTGGGCAAGTTATTTATGGACTGGGTTTCAGAAGTTTGCAGCTCCATTCAAAGCCATTAGAAGCTGCAGGGGCTTCGGCATGTCTGAAAAACAAGCCCCGACTCTCCATGTGTCTTGAATTCCTAGTCTGCAAAATGGGTGTAATTTACACAAGTTGTGAGGGGCACTCACACACAAGAGTGATGCAGGAAGTCAGGTTAGATTATCATAAGGGGCCCTTCTGGTCATAGAATCTATGGGAATAGATAGATAGATAGATAGATAGATAGATAGATAGATAGATAGATAGATAGATAGATAGATAGATAGATAGATATACTCATTTAGGCT
This sequence comes from Malaclemys terrapin pileata, assembly GCF_027887155.1. NCBI lineage: Eukaryota > Metazoa > Chordata > Testudines > Emydidae > Malaclemys > Malaclemys terrapin. The sequence continues at coordinate 49,389,037 of NC_071516.1, forward strand.
CTAGATAGGTAGTAGTTATTATATCAGACCAGGCAACTGGTCCATCTAACCTGATATCCCACCATTCACCCGTGAAGTCTTGTATACTGCCTTGATGGGAGATTTATAAGTAGAGGAGAGTAAGGTTGGGGGAGGGTGGAATAATGAACAGAGGTCAGGGAACATTTGCTAGAACCAACTGGGGAAATCTCTGAGGCTGTGGAATCATCTTCCCAGGGGGATACACCCTATTCCCAGAGGTGTCTGGGGTCTGCAGAGTCACCTCTCCATGGGGAAGGGGAGAGACCCTCATCTTGTGCAACTCTTAACACTGGATCCCCGATGGAAGCATTAGCGTAGCTGTCCTGCCTTGGAGAGGTGGCACTGAATGAGTCCCTCCCCATCCCCCAATGACCCTGTCACCTCCTGTCTTTCGGCAGAGTCCTGGCACTGCTCCATCCTGGGCATCAACCAGTGCAGCATCCGAGATGACAGCATGGACGACTACAGCGAGCTGGACGATGCCCAATGCGTGTGGACCACGGTCTCCACCTTCATCGCCCTCTTCCTTGTCACGCTCTTCTACAGCGGATTCGTCACCTTCATCAAGGTGAAAAGGGGGCTTGGGCATGAACCAGGAGAGGATGAGTGAACCTGGGCTGGCTGAGAAAGAGCTACCAGTCCATCCACCCACCTACAATGTCTGTCTCTCTGTCTATCCCCACAAACCCCATCTATCGATCCCTGTACACCCATCTATCTATCTATCCCCATCCACCCATCTATCTATCTATCTATCTATCTATCTATCTATCTATCTATCCCCATACACCCACTCTATCTATCTATCTATCCCCATCCACACGATCTATCTATCCCCGTACACCTCATCTATCTATCTATCTATCTATCTATCTATCTATCTATCTATCTATCTATCTATCTATCTATCTATCCCCATCCACCCCCTCTATCTATCTATCCTCATCCACCCCCTCTATCTATCTATCTATCTATCTATCTATCTATCCCCATCCACCCCCTCTATCTATCCCTGTACACCCATCTATCTATCTATCTATCCCCATCCACCCCCTCTATCTATCTATCTATCTATCTATCTATCTATCTATCTATCTATCCCCATCCACCCCCTCTATCTATCTATCTATCTATCTATCTATCTATCTATCTACCTATTTATCTATCCCCATACACCCTATCTATCTATCTATCTATC